>NW_026928919.1:0-36268 GCF_032062105.1 Saccostrea cuccullata | reverse complement strand
CATGGATGATGGATAGGGATGTACACTACCAGACTTGCTTCGGATGCTGGATCTGACCTACATTTTCTAGATGAGTGACCAGGTTAGAGTTTTTGGAGCAGGTCCATTCACAAGATGAGTGACCAGGTTAAAGTTTTTGGAGCAGGTTCATTCCCAAGTAACTATAAGCCCTACCCAGACCAAACTTGCATGGATGATGCATCTAGGGATGGACACTACCAGACTTTCTTCGGATGCTAGATCTGACCTACATTTTCCAGATGAGTGACCAGGTTAATGTTTTTGGAGCAGGTCCATTCCCAAGGAACTATAAGCCCTACCAAAACCAAACTTGCATGGATGATGCATTTAGGGATGGACACTACCAGACTTGCTTCGGATGCTGGATCTGACCTATATTTTCCCAAGGAATTATAAGACCTACCCGAACCAAACTTGCATGGATGATGCATCTAGGGATGGACACTACCAGACTTGCTTCGGATGCTGGATCTGACCTATATTTTCCATACAAGAGTCCAGGTTAAAAGTTTTGGGAACAGATTAATCCCAATGAACTTGAACCTTGATATCTGCAGTATTAACAAATTGATGAATATTTGTTTACACTATACATGTTTTTCACGCTACATGAGTAGAAATGTGTATATGCCCTGTAAGAGGTTAAACACAACTTGCAAGAATATTGTTGTTGGGATAAATACTAGATATTAAGAAAATATGATGTGAGATTTGCATTACTTACACTGATAACATTCGTCGAGGTGAGCTTCGTAATCTTTGATTACCTATGTTCTTTCATTTATCATGGAACCTCCTATTGTTTATTTTAGTCTATTAGTGATTTTAGACCTTTGGGCCTATTATTTGTCATGGAAGCTCCTATTGTTTGTTTTTATACCCCCCGCAAACGAAGTTTGAGGGGTATATAGGAATCACCATGTCCGTCTGTCTAGCTGTCCGTCCGTCCGTCTGTCTGTGCAAACATGTGCGGTCCATATCTTTCTTACGGAGGAACATTAGAATCTACTACTCCACACAAAGATTACCCATGACCTAAGGGTGTGTTATGACTTTGACCCAAGGACATTTGAGGAAGTTCAAGGTCACTGGAAGAAAAAAAATCATAATTCGTGTCCGGTCCATATCTTTCTTATGGATAAACTTGGTAGGTTCTAATTTCACACATTTTCACACAGATTGCCCATGACCTAAGGGTGTGTCATGACCTTGATCCTAGGTCATTTGGGGAAGTTCAAGGTCACTGGAAGAAAAAAATCATAATTCGTGTCCGGTCCATATCTTTCTTATGGATAAACTTGGTAGGTTCTTATTTCACACAAAGATTGCACATGACCTAAGGGTGTGTCATGACATTGACCCAGGTTATTTGGGGAAGTTCAAGGTCACTAGAAGAAAAATTTCATAATTCATGTCTGGTCCATATCTTTCTTATGGATAAACTTGGTAGGTTCTAATTTCACACAAAGATTGCTTATAACCTAAAGGTGTGTCATGACTTTGACCCAAGGTCATTTGAGGAAGTTCAAGGTCACTGGAAGAAAAATTTCATAATTCGTGTCCGGTCCATATCTTTCTTATGGATAAACTCGGTAGGTTCTAATTTCACACAAAGATTCCGTAAGGGTGTTTCATGACCTTGAACCAAGGTCATTTGGGGAAGTTCAAAGTCACTAGAAGAAAAATTTCATAATTCGTGTCCGGTCCATATCTTTCTTATGGATAAACTTGGTAGGTTCTTATTTCACACAAAGATTGCTTATAACCTAAGGATGTGTCATGACCTTGACCCAAGGTCATTTGGGAAAGTTCAAGGTCACTGGAAGAAAAATTTCATAATTTTTGTCCGGTCCATATCTTTCTTATGCATAAACTTGGTAGGTTCTCATTTCACACAAAGATTCCTCCACACCTAAGGATGTATCGTGTTCTTGGGTCAAGGTCAGTTGGGGAAGTTCAAGGTCACTGGAAGAAAAATTTTATAATTTGTGTCCGGTCCATATCTTTCTTTATTATGGAAAAACTTGAATCTACTACTTCACACAAACATTGCTTATGACCTGAGGTTATGTCATGACTTTGAACCAAGGTCATTTATGCAAGTTCAAGGTCACTGACAGAAAAAGTCCATAATTCGTGACTGGTCCGTATATTGAGTCTATTTTTAGCTCTACTGGTCAGAGACCAGAAGAGCTTATGCGATAGTAATGCGTCCGTCGTCCGTCCGTCTGTCTGTAAACAATCTTTCAAAATGCTACTCCTCCTACAGTTTTGGTCTGATTTCAATATAACTTGGCACACAAGTAGACTACACTAAGATACATTATTCTGTGTATCGGTTTTTGATTTCGATTAACGGTGTTGCCGATGTTACTAAAAATAGAAATTTCTGTGAACAATCTTTCAAAATGCTACTCCTCCTACAGTTTTGGTCTGATTTCAATATAACTTGGCATACAAGTAGACTACACTAAGATACATAATTCTGTATATCAGTTTTTGATTTCTATGAACGGTGTTGCCGTGGTTACTAAAAATAGAAATTTCTGTGAAATTCTTTCAAAATGCTACTCCTCCTACAGTTTTGGTCTGATTTCAATATAACTTAGCACACAAGTAGACTACACTAAGATACATAATTCTATGTATCGGTTTTTGATTTCAATGAACGGTGTTGCTATTGTTACTAAAAATAGAAATTTCTATGAAATTCTTCCAAAATGCTACTCCTCCTACAGTTTTAGTCTGATTTCAATATAACTTGGCACACAAGTAGACTACAGTAAGATACATAATTCTATATATCGGTTTTTGATTTCAATAAAAGATGTTGCCATGGTAACTAAAAATAGAAATTTCTGTTAAAAACTCTCAAAATGCTACTCCTCCTACAGTTTTGGTCTGATTTCAATATAACTTGGCACACAAGTAGACTACACTAAGATACATAATTCTGTGTATCGGTTTTTGATTTCGATTAACGGTGTTGCCGTTGTTACTAAAAATAGAAATTTCTTTGAAATTCTTTCAAAATGCTACTCCTCCTACAGTTTTGGTCTGATTTCAATATAACTTGGCATACAAGTAGACTACACTAAGATACATAATTCTATATCAGTTTTTGATTTCGATGAACGGTGTTGCTGTTGTTACTAAAAATAGAAATTTCTGTGAAATTCTTTCAAAATGCTACTCCTCCTACAGTTTTGGTCTGATTTCAATATAACTTTGCACACAAGTAGACTACACTAAGATACATAATTCTGTATGTCGGTTTTTGATTTCGATTAACGGTGTTGCCATGGTAACTAAAAATAGAAATTTCTGTTAAAAACTCTCAAAATGCCACTCCTCTTGCAGTTTAAGTGTGATTATAATATAATGTGGCATGCAAGTAGACTACACTAAGTACATAAAGAGACTTAATCAAGGATCATTATTCTTTTTATTGCTGTGGTAAAGTTTCAATTCCCAACTGCTTAAGAACTTTTCTCTTCCTTTGCTATAAGTACAAACCAGTAGAGCTTCAGTCTCGACAGAGACTTCTGGTTTTAAGGCTGCAATTACATTTGCACTAAAAATGTTTTAGCATTTCTCTCTTCTCTTAGATCCATAAAATATATATGATTTAGCACTTCTGAAAAACCCAGCGGGGGTATTTTGTCCCGTTTGGACAGTTCTAGTTATATTAGTGATTTTAGGCCTTTGGGTCTGTTATTTGTCATGAAACCTCCTATTGTTTGTTTTTGTCTATTAGTAATTTTAGACCTTTCGGTCTGTTATTTGTCATGGAACCTCCTATTGTTTGTTTTTGTCTATTAGTAATTTTAGACCTTTCGGTCTGTTATTGACTCAGAAGCTCCTATAGTTTGTTTTTTGTCTTACAGTGACTTGGTAGGTTTTACAGCCATCGCTCGTGACAGTACGCCGTTCCAGGTCGTCACACTTCTCAATGATCTCTATACTTGTTTTGATGCTATTTTGGACCACTATGATGTGTACAAAGTAGAGACCATTGGTGATGCATGTAAGTTTCCCACAAAGAATTTTCTTTACAAATTGAAGATATATTCTGTTTTATAATTGATTATTTCTTTCTCAGAAACCTTAAGTAGAGACTGCCAGTTGTGAGAAGTTTTTTAAATGATTGTTGATTTGTTTGAGGGACTTTTATAGATATGGTTGTCAGTGGTTTACCAATCAGAAATGGTAATCTTCATGCTGGAGAGATTGCTACAATGTCCCTAGAACTACTCTCTGCTGTACTGACTTTTAAGATCAGGCACATGCCAGAGAAGTTCCTGCAGCTACGATGTGGAATGCATTCAGGTAAGACCAGTCCAGTGGGGTTTTTTATAATTATTTTGTCTCACTGTCTGAATACGTTGTATTTCCATTAGTGAACTCTTCAGAATTAGAGGCGCGTTTGGTCGTCTGACCGGGACAGCATGGCGTTGCGGATAATAAAAATCATGTCAGTCTCAATCCACTTTTAAATGTTAAGTGCATTTGACATTCTAACTGAAGAATTGAATAACTAAAAGACATATATGTAAGAGAGCGAAAACCCTAACTTTATCGCCCATTAATAAAATACACGACGTTTCCGAGGTATGTGTATTGTCTTTAAATGTACCTTTTCGATAAATAGATACACACGATCACCAATAGATGTAAATTAATATTCTTGTCATCTCTACTCTTGATTAAAATGAAGTCCACAACAATAAAATATTTCATATGCATTTTGTTAGGATTTGTTCATCGACTTTCAACATGTTGTTTACATGTTTATGTTACGTATGTCCCAGAAATCCCGCGAGATTTGTACATTCTCCGACTTTTTCACAAAAGAGCGCACTATGAACTATAACTCTTCACTAGTGGAAATAGAACGTATTGTTTTCATCTTGGAAAAGGACACCTTAGTTTGTTCAAGTAAAGGGCATATGGTAATTTTAGAGTTATTACTAGAACAGTAAACAAGTTCAAAGAACTATAGCAATTAACATTTGTGTGGTTTATGTAAACTTTTTAGGTCACCTGAGTAAACTCAGGTGACCTATTGCTATCTGTTTTCGTCCGTCGTCATGCGTTAACATTTGAACATTTTCAGCTTCTTCTCTGAAATCACTCAACCAATTTCAACCAAATTTGGCATATAGCATCTATAGGTGAAGGGGAACAAAAATTGTGAATTTCATGGTCCCCGCCCCCCTGGGGCCTGGGGGGGTGGGGCAAAAACCACTAAAATTAGTGCAATCTTTAAAAATCTTCTTCTTTACTCCTGGACATCAAGCAGTCAAACTGTTGGTATGATTGTAATCAGCATTAAGTCTTATACCAAAATTGTGAAATTCATGGCCCCAGGGTCAGGGGTTCTAGTGCTAGGGCAGGGCTAAATAGGTTATATAGTGAAAATGCATTATATCTTTGAAATTCTTCTTTTCTGCTCCTGGGCATTAAATAAACTAACCAATTGCATACTTGAGTTGAAAATGACTGCCTCTTCCAAAATTTTGAATTTAATGACCCAAGGGTCAGGGGTTCTAGTGCTAGGGCGGGGCCATATAGATTATTGTAGTGAAATTGCAATAATTCTTTGATGTTCTTTTCTGTTTGTGGATATTAAATAAACTAACCAAGTGCATAGTTATGTTGAATAAGGCTGCCTCTTCTAAAATTGTGAATCTAATGGCCCCAGGGTCAGGGGTTCTAGTGGCAGGGCGGGGCTATATAGATTATATAGTGAAAATGCATTATTTCTTTGAAAATCTTCTTCTCTGCTCCTGGGTATTAAATAAACTAACTAAGTACATAGTTATGATGAGTAAGAGTGACTCTTCCACAATTGTGAATTTTATGGCCCCAGGGTCAGCGGTTCTGGTGTTAGGGCGGGGATCTATTGTTTATATAATGAAAATGCATAAACTCTTTAAAAATCTTCTTTTCTGCACCTGGGTATTAAACCAATGAACTATATACATAGTTATGAGGAGGAAGGATGCGTCTTTGAGATTTGTGAATTTCAGGGCCCCTGGGTCAGGGATTCTTGTGTTAGGGTGTGGCTCTAATGTTTATATAGTGAAAATGCATAAATTTTTTGAAAATCTTTTCCTTTGATCCTGGGTATTATGGCAATGATCTTAGTATATATTTATGACGAAGAACGCTGCTTCTTCCAAAAATGCTTAATTTCCTGGCCCCTGGGACAGAGGTACTTGGCTGGGGGGGGGGGGGTCTGAAAATGATTTAATGCTTTGAAATCTGCACTTTGGTATTAACAACATAATGAAATAGAATTTATAAAATTTCCAACATTTTGAAAGATATGGCCCCAGGGTCAGTGGTTCCTGTGGGATGGGATGAACAACTGATAATGATAAAGTGGAAATGCATTTTCTCTTTGTTACTGTGATCTTCATGTACCTCTGGGTATTACTAACCAAAGTAAGTATGCTGAGTGCATAATTATGATAAGCAATATTGGTGCCTCTTTCAAAATTGTTAATTTCATGGCTTCTAGATTAAAACATGAATCAAATTCAATTGTTGGAAAGTTGTTGCATGATACTCAGGTGACCTATAAGGCCCATGGGCCTCTTGTTTAGAATATGTGCCATAACTCAAGAAGCCCCTGACCAATTTTTGTCAAATTTGTCAGAGAGCATCCTTGGCCAAAGGGCTCTTGTTTATATTAAAATTGGGGATGTGAACCAACATGATAAAACATCAAGGGGAGATAATTAGGAAAATAAAATCAAAAGTGCATATTTAAGGTATCAAAACCTGTTGTATAAGTGTGGTGATCCTTGTATAAGAGTGGTGACCTCTTGTATAAGTGTGGTGATTTCTTTATAATTACAGGCCCATGTGTTGCTGGAGTGGTCGGACTTAAGATGCCGCGGTATTGTCTGTTTGGGGACACAGTTAACACAGCATCAAGAATGGAATCCAGCTCAGTCGGTGAGTGTGTGAATTACAGACTATCTCTTTATTTAATGAATTTGGTAAGGTTTAAGATTTACACATTTGTTGAGATGTAATATTGTTAAAAGATGTCTTATCACAAAAAACTTTCAAAATATTTCAGTTATATTTTAGAGGTAAATTTGTGGATAAGAAATACCTTTGATCCCCCCCCCCCCACACACACACACCCACTACTGAAATTTGTGTCACTTTATTCAGGGATTTAGTCCTAGATGAAGCCATGAAACTCATGAAACTGTCAATCCTCTTCTGCCTCATGTTAAATAATGAATTCTAGATAAATGTATATTCAAATATTGAGTAGTGTTGTCCAATAGTAATTTTACATCTTGGTTTATATACCTTTGCGGAGTGAGACAGAATTGTGAAGCTTGTATATAAGTGATATTTTCGTTGTTTGACAGCTCTGAGAGCCCACATGAGTCAGAGTACAGCCACCATTTTAGAAGAGTTGGGAGGGTATCATCTGGAGTGTAGAGGAGAGAGAGAAGTCAAGGTAGGACTAATATCCTCTGCAAGCAGAAATAGATTGTCAGTTTTTTCTCAAGAATTGTTTATGTGGACAATTTCATATCTTAAATCCAATAGTAAAGTTAAATTCAAATTCATTACAGGGAAAAGGAATAATGAAAACCTATTGGTTAAATGGAAAAGATGGATTTGATAAAGCATTACCAGGGAGAGAGCTAGCAGTCTCACTATCTCAACACGAGTTCAAGTAGACTTAACAATGGATCGAAGCTAGTGTATTAACTTCTGATGGAATGGAAGAAATATTTGGCCGGCTGTAAAGAAATCCCCTGATAAGCATGAAGAAACAATTAGGAGAATTAGACATGAGGAAAAGATAACTTGTTTTATTTAGAGAAAGTAACTTATAGTACAACAAGTTGAAAAGCCTCATATAATTTATGCAAAGTAAACAAGTTCAGACTTTTTGGTGCTAGAACTATCATATTTAACCTGATTTTTTATGAAACTTAATAGACAACTTTCATATTCTTAAGAGATTTCCCTTTTTGGGGTATTAACAGTCATTTTTCTCACCTTGTTAAATGTTCAACAGTGAAATACTGCATTTTATTAATTCATTTAATAAAAGTGAAATTAATTTTTTTTCATTTTATATCTCACCTTGTTAAATGTTCAACAGGGAAATACTGCATTTTATTCATTTAATAAAAGTGAAATTAATTTTTTCACTTTATATCTCACCTTGTTAAATGTTCAACAGTGAAATACTGTAATTTATTCATTTGATAAAAGTGAAATTAATATTTTCACTTGATATCTGACCTTGTTAAATGTTCAGCAGTGAAATACTGTAATTTATTCATTTAATAAAAGTGAAAATATTTTCACTTTATATCTGACCTTGTTAAATGTTCAACAGTGAAATACTGTAATTTATTCTGACATTTAATGAAAGTGAAATTGATATTTTCACTTGATATCTGACCTTGTTAAATGTTCAACAGTGAAATACTGTAATTTATTCATTTAATAAAAGTGAAATTAATATTTTCACTTTTTATCTCACTTAGTGAAATGTTCAACAATGAAATACTGTAACTTATTCATTTAAAAAAGTGAAATTAATATTTTCACTGTTTATTTGTATGAGTGAGAGAAAAAAATCTCAATTATTTTTCCAGTCCAAAAAAAGTGTTGTAAAGAAAATGTTTTTAATATTGGTAATTTTTTCTAAACATTCTGTCTTTAACTTATTTTTGCAAACTTGGATCAAAATGCTGTTATTATATTTTAAATAATTAATATCGTTAAAACAAAAGAATAGCTAAAAATTCCAAGTACTTCATATTGGTATATTTACATTCAGTGTAATTTTATTATGAAATCCATTAGAAATCCACGACGTTCAAATCTCTATAACACACGCGAAACCTTTTCACCGCGCGTTTGAATACACAGTAGGGACTATATGTATTTTATTAAATACTCTAGGAAAACCAAAATGTGCATTGTTTTGACACAATTTAATAGAAAAAATTAATCCTGTTAAATTACCGTAAAATACAATTAATGTGCTTTTAAAATTTATTTGTCATTTTTTTCCTCGCAATGTTCGTTTGCGTTTATTTACTTTGCAACGTCACAAATGTAAAAAACGACTCTTACATCTATAAAGCACACCAGTTCTGAAGGGCGCTAAATACACATTAAAAATTACCAAAATAAACAATTATGAAGAGGAAAAATAAGAGAATGTAAATATAAGCATTGAATTCATATTTTGGGATGTCTTCGGTCCAATAACACACCTGGCCGTGCCGACAAATTATCATACCGCACATTAGCGCGGTATTCAATTTGTCGGCACGGCCAGGTGTGTTATAGGACCGAAGACATCCCAAAATATGAATTCAATGCTTAAATAAAAATTGATATATATAAATTACTTAAAAATACTTCATTCAAAGTACAAGTTGTATCAGTTTCTCCAAAATCTACTCAAGCCTATAACATGAAATGTCAAAGAAATGACTTAGACAGCCTAATATATGATAAACAAAAAATTCAATGTTTTCTACTTAAATATGGAATTTATTTCACTTTTGAAACAGGATTTGTAACAAAAATTTCATCCATGCTTGGACACCCCACTCTCTGCTGCTAGCTTGTAAATTCCGTCAATGGCTTCCTTATATCATACTGTCGGTGTAAATCACAATAAATAGGGTGCAACTTTTTTCAGGTCATCTTAATTAAATTCCTGCACTAAAGTAAATATTCACTAAGTATAGATCTAGAACAATTAGTTTAATGTGAAATAATCCTTGGAATATCTTGTCTTTTACCAAAAATCTTGACTAGAGCCCATTGTCTGAGAGAGTAACGACAACTCTGCAAGGAAGATTGGCTTCACACTTGTGATAATGCATGTATCAAAAAAATCCTGTCTAAGGCCTAACGTGTAAAATAAATTGTCTGTCTGGATATCAGTGTAAAGTTAAGCCATCTTTGAATATTGTCACCTGGTGAGTTTCAGACCTGGAAAGGAACTTTTTTCCAGTTGAAGTTTATTAATAAAATGATAGTCTCCATTTATAGAAAAAAAAATTCCAATTTGTAATTATTATATTAAAGTACCGGTATTTGCCATCAAACCCAGAATCCTATTGTTACATTGTAATTTTCAGTGAGACAACTCCAAATAAGCAATAGTTTTATTCAGCTTTAATTCCTGTAAATGTTTGGAGCCTAACTTTTATAAAATTTCTATATTGCCCCAGTATCAGTCAACAAGGAAGGCATGCCTTTTGTAAGACACTGTCCAAATAAGTCCCAAGATTGACCCTGTAAAGGGAAATTACTCTTGTAAATGTGAAAGTTGTCTGTTCTGTTTTGCTTAAAAGTACTTGCTCTAAGAATTGATAAGAAATACTAGTGTTTTTGTTCAATTGATCAAAACTAAATGGAGATATAAGTGTATAGTGAATTTGTGAGGGTGAAATGGTAGTCAACTTATCTAAATAATGTAAGAGTTATGCTGAGTCAGAAATTCTGCATGTAGTCAAAACATCCAGCCAGAAATGATAGGGGTATTTATACGTGTAGCATTGTTTATGAATTAGAATCAATATCTTTTTTTTACATTGTGCATCAATTTAAAGATGATAAAATTGAGTATTTTAATTTCATACTAGTATTTGGAATGAGTCCCATTACAGTTGTTGCATGCCAATATATAAACATGTTGACTAGAAGGAAAGCACTGCATGAATTTTATGTGCTATAAGAGATCAGGTAATTCAATTTTTGAAATAATAAAGGAATAAACAATACATGTACTATAGAATGTAAATCTTTTTTCATACTAATATCAGTGTGCAAATTTGTGTGAAAAAAATTTTTGTTTTGAGTGCAAATTTTTTTCCAACCGAAATTGGATTCATAAATGCTGTTAGAAAATTGTAAGATTGCAAAAAAAGTTTGCCCTTTTCATGCATATTATTGTAACTTTTTACTAAACACATGAATACATAAAAGTTTAAAGGATGAATTTTTTTTTTGAGAAACACAAGTTAAATTTTGAAGGAGAGACGAATTCAGTGCTTTGTACTTATTAAAATATATTCAACTTGTCGGTTGTTAATCTGGCTTTGATGACTTTATGTGTAACCTTAGACTTACTGAGGTTGATAGATGGTGTTTTACTTTGATTTGTTGCCACTTTTCCAACCAGACCATTAATATTTGATCTTAAAAATAATAGTTTTAAACTATAGGAGGATAACAGCTTGATGTTAACACAAAGTTATCACAACATATTCTCTAATGTATTCTCGGCAGGCTAGTTATCAACTGGATTTAAGAGAGACAAGATTTTCATTTTAAAAGTGACAGGAATACTTCTGTTTAATTTCTTATATGGAGGAATAATAGTTATTAAACTTGATAATTTTTGGGTGTCAGTCACTGAAGTTGTACAATAGTAGAATAATAAAATATTCATATGGTGTGTTTGCCATACATGATGTACATGAAGTTTTATGACAAATGTGTATGCAATATTTTTGTTATTTAAGAAATATAATGTACATTGCTTTTTTTAACTAATATATAAAATGTACATAGTTTTCGGAGTGTCTGTGCTGTGTTTTAATGATGAAATAAATGTCTAGCTCATCACCATGTCCTGTGGTACAATGTATTGATATTTTGTTACTTTGAAATTAAATTTTTTACAAAGAGGATCAATGCTTTTGTTTTTTCCTGAACGGAGTGTGTGTGTGTATTTAGTTACTATACCAAACCCTCCCTCCGAACCAAACCTTGCTGATAGGGTTAATACCATAAAGGCATGTGTGTTTAAACTAGAGGTACTGTGAGCAATGAGCTCACTAAATGATACCCCCTCCTCCCATATGAATATAAGGGCAGTGTCCATGGCTTGCTCTGGGAAACCCTAAATATGTGTTATTGGATCAAAAAGTAAAATAGGAGGTACACAATGGCACTATGTAATATAGATTTTGTGAAAGTTTCATCAAATTACATTCAGTGGTATGAGAGGAGTTTCAGATAAGAGATGGGTACCCCAAAGCGTAACAGACGGACAGACATCCCGCTTATATATACCCTCCAGCTTTTCAAGTCTAAAGAAAAGTTGGAGGAACCTGCAAAGTACATTGTCATATGATTGTGCAGGTTGCTGGATGCTTCATATGCAATCAGCTTTATATCACCATAGACAGTCACAAAAACTGGAGATACCCCAGGCATATATATTGACGTTGACTCTCTATATCACAATGACATATATTCAAATGATGTTGATCCCACTGGAAATACTTAATTAATAATGTACCAAGATACCTTTGTAGGTAACAGAGAGCTTGTAGTATTGATATCTACTTTGTTTAAACAGGAATGTGACTCTATCAAGTGTAGTCCATTATAACATTTTGAACTTAGAATTTGTTGTTCAATAAAGAAAATGTTTTTTAACTAAGAGCAACAGTATATGGAGTATGTTTGCTTTGTTTTGTATGCTGTTTATCTTGAGAATTTTTCACTCATATGGAGATATCACCAATTTCCGTTGGAGAGCTGCAAATTTTTTCCTATACTCAACACTGAATAAGGCCATGGAGCAGTGGATGCTTTTACTTACTTGAGCTTTTACTCTACTTTTACTTGAGCACTTACTGCGACACGGTACTTCAGTTTATAAGGTCTAATCCGAAGGACTGGTCTCCACATCCCACAGTGGGATTCAAACCGGTGACGTAAGGACCAACTCCGTACTCTTAGAGCAGACGGGCGGAGACAGTTATTTGATGTCAAGAAATATATAACGGGCCCATAAACAAGTAATTAAAATCAACATTATAAAACGTTTTAATAAGTAAATTTCAAAGACATTTTAATTAACAATGGCCATACAGTAAATACAACAAGTACATATAAAATACATCTTTTTCATTATTTCATTTTTGAAATGGAAAAAAAATCACAGTTAGTTTGAAACCCTCTGAGTTTCTAAGATCTTCATGAATTCCACCACAGATCGCGAAAGCGTGTCTCGTGGATCCCCCTCGCTGGCTACTACCGCTTTACGACCAAACTCTTTAGCCTGCAAAACATCAGACATGTATTGTGTTCATTTGGATAAAAATAAAATTCAAAGATTAATTTTAAAACTTCCTTATGCATCAGTTAAAAAAAAAGACCATGAAAAAATTTATACACACTGTATGTACAGTAAATCTTTCTTTCTAACAAAGAGACATTGACGGACAATTTTGCTTCATTTAAACCATAATTCACTATAATATCCTTTAAGTTTGCAACAGAGGGAATGAAAATCACTTCACTGTAAGCCTCAACTCATAATAAGTGTGCTCACTACAAGCGTGTTTTACTGTATTTTATTGATTAAAATAATAACAGAGAGTATTTCTGTATTAACCTAGGTACATTATGTTTCTTACCTTCTGTATATCAAACAGTATGAAGTATAACATGGCCAGAGCGTGACAGACGAGTGCCAGGTCCTGGGCTTTCCTGTTAGACTGATGTTCCCGCATGTCGTATATTGCATTTAGCACCTGTATGGCCTCTGCTTCCTGGGCTTCATCTGATCAGGAAAAAAAAGTTATACAAGAGGCTCATAGGCCACAATGCTCACCCACGTCACATTATTCATGACTATTTTTAGAATTAGAATTTAAAAAATTTCCTATGTAAATCTTAACTTAACTTAATCCTCTATTGGGGCCCCACCCTATCCCTTTGCAATAAATTGCATGCTTTTGAATCTGCACTCCCTTAGAATGCTTGCATATACTATCTATCCAATAAGTGTCCTGATATCTTTAACAAGATTTTAAACTCGTTTCTATATATATTTTCCTGTAATTGATCAATTTTGTTTATCTTAATATGGAGCTCTTCTCCTACAGGAGATCAATATTGTCTAAAAATGGCAACAACCTCCCAGCCCTCTTAAGAAAAGCTTAATAAAATCACAAAAGTTAAACAGTATAATTATTATCCTTAAGTTGGTCCAATACCGAGTGAGTCTTCCTCCTCAAGCTGTTCTGGGATGAGTGGTCCGATCCCCTGCTGGGCCGCAGGAGTCTTAGTTCTCACCTGGACAATCTTCAGTAAGTGATTGTACCAAATGTTTGACACCTAGAGAAAAAAATCAACCTCAGAATTTTATAATGTAGGTTAAAGAATGTCATCAACTAGGGGGACATACGCTAAAGAATGTCACAAACTAGCGTGACATAGGCTATAGAATGTCATAAACTAGGGTGACATAGGCTATAGAATGTCACAAACTAGGGTGACATAGGCTATAGAATGTCATCAACTAGGGTGACATAGGCTATAGAATGTCATAAACTAGGGTGACATAGGCTATAGAATGTCACAAACTAGGGTGACATAGGCTACAGAATGTCACAAACTAGAGTAACATAGGCTACAGAATGTCACAAACTAGGGTGACATAGGCTATAGAATGTCATCAACTAGGGTGACATAGGCTATAGAATGTCACAAACTAGGGTGACATAGGCTATAGAATGTCATCAACTAGGGTGACATAGGCTATAGAATGTCATCAACTAGGGGGACATAGGCTATAGAATGTCACAAACTAGGGTGAAATAGGCTATAGAATATCACAAACTAGGGTGACATAGGCTATAGGATGTCATCAACTAGGGTGACATAGGCTACAGAATGTCACAAACTAGGATGACATAGGCTAAAGAATGTCACAAACTAGGGTGATATTGGCTAAAGAATGTCACAAACTAGGGTGACATAGGCTATAGAATGTCAAAAACTAGGGTGATATAGGCTAAAGAATGTCATCAACAAGGGGGACATAGGCTTAATAATGTCACAAACTAGGGTGACATAGGCTTAATAATGTCATAAACTAGGGTGACATAGGCTACAGAATGTCATAAACTAGGGTGACATAGGCTACAGAATGTCACAAACTAGGATGACATAGGCTAAAGAATGTCACAAACTAGGGTGATATTGGCTTAATAATGTCATAAACTAGGATGACATAGGCTAAAAAATGTCACAAACTAGGGTGATATATTATTGGCTCAAGAATGTCATAAACTAGGGTTACATTGGCTAAATAATGTCATCAACTAGGGTGATACTTTTAAGAAATGAAATACAGTCAAACCTGTATTAAGCAGTCACCTACGGGATCCACAAAAAGTGACCTTTATAGAGAGGTGACCTTTGGATAGAGGTTCATCTTTTTTAAAGGAATTTATAATTATGTCAGTTTTGTGTTTGTATATTATGTATTTCACTGCAAAATATACAAGAAAGATAGGTATTGGACATTAGTGATCTCACTTAAATTATTATTTTTTTTTTATTCAGTAGATGCAAAACTTTTATGGATGAATTCAAACTATATTTAATGAATCCAAGAAAATTAATAAAATACCTGTATTTGAATCTTACACTTACATGGTGTTGCATTACCCCCCATCAAAACAACTTTTTTTTTTCTTGTATGAGGAATGAATAAAATCAGTCAAAAATTATTTTATCTACACTTGATTCATAAAATTAACCTCTGAACGTTTTTTTTAATACATGTTCATGATTTGCTTGTAATTAAACTCTCAGACGTACTCTCAGTTGATCAACAATTGTACAGGTGTCCTGAGCAATGAAGCGTTACTAATCCCCAACGGTCGTTTCCTTTGTGAAATTTACAACATACCCAAGCCACAATGTGTATATAAACCGTAATTATGGCTTCAACAAATTATGCAAGTTTCCTAAGTGTGAAAATTAAAATGCCTATCAAGCGTACATAATACATTTACAACTCTCAGAGTATGCAGAGTTGGGCGCGATATCGACACGTACATAAATGGTAAACAAAAATATCATATTCATTAATAGATGTTTATAAGGTTGTTATTTTTTAGAACTTGATTAAAAATCCAGAAGATAAAAGACACTGATAATCAGGTATCGATAATACAAGTATTCTTTTTTTTCCTGTTAACTTTTTTCGTCACAAGCCTTGTTAGAGTTTTGCAAAATATATAAGCAGTTAGTATGTAAAATGATTCATATGCTTATCCAGTAATATAATTGGCATTAAATAAAGTCCAATTATTAATTTTTGTTCACGATCCCGTAACACTTGACTGATTATTTACATTAGTAACAAAAATTGGGAATCAGCTGACTCCAGATTAGGTCACGTGATTGGACAAAATGGCCGCTAAAGACAGGGAAAAGTGGTGATTTCGTTTGAAATTTGATGACCGCTGACCGCGTTACGAAGGTGACCGCTTAATAGAGTTACTTTATATAGGAAATTTCATTGGGAGGAAATAAAATGACCGCATAAGACAAGTGACCGCTGGATAGAGGTGACCGCTATGACAAGTTTGACTGTAAAAAATTCTGTTGGTGAAAAATTGAAAAGAAATCCTCATACTTCACTATACAAAGAATCCGCGACGTCCATGCGGCCTTGTCGGAAGAAAACATTGGCCATGTGAAAGTATCCACCAGATGTCCTAATGTCTCCCGTCCCAAACTCCTCAGAGGAATGGTAGATCTGATCAAAAGGATAGTAGTGAAGTATAATAACAGCAAATGTAATACAGGTATAATGTGTAATATCATACTATTTGTGGGGGACCAAAAGTTGGCAGATTTCATTGGTCACTCTTATCACGAATTTACATCCCCATGAACATTTATTTGTAGGCATACTGATTCATTAAAACTATCATAAAAAACCCAAGAAATTATATCATCATGAACAAGCAAAATTTTGCTTGCCCACAGAAATTGATCCCCACAAATTCAAATAATTCCACGGTATATATACTTGCTTAAAAAAGATAACATTTTTATGTTATCCAGTACATGTGTATAATGTTTTACAAACAACGTACATCATCAGCCAGCTGTCGAAGTGCCTCGTCATATTCGCCTTTAGCGGCATACAACAGTCCCAGATTTCTGTAGAGTTTGGATTTTATTGCATTTGAACATTCTGGTGTTTTAAGTACCGTCCACTGGGCCTGAGCCAGGTATTCTTCTGCCTGATTTAATCTGCCAAGTCCTACAAAAGGGAATAATCCACTTTGTCATTGTGTCAGTTCTGGGTATACTAAATCATACATCAAACTGTCATCACAGCAGTCACCCCACTGACTTTTCCAAAGTGGGAGACCAAGCTCTGATTTTACTCTAAAGTTAATAAACAATGAAAACAAAGAAGTGACCTCTGTTTGCACATGATTCCCATTTAAATATTAGTATTGTAATTATCTTCTGTACACAGGGCCTACACTCATTAATGATAACTGATGATATGGAAACCAAGTGACCGTACTGTACAAAAGACTTAATTGCCTTGTGCAGTGTGCCAATGCCTTGGCAGGGATGGTCTCAACTTGAAGGAATCATAGTTTTCTTCTAGACATATAATGGAAATGAAGTACTAGTATGTGCTAAATGTGTCAACTAGTGTATAGACAATTAAATATGCCACTGCATGACCTACATTAACAAGGGTGTATTTATATCTATATATTAAGTAGTCTATATAATTATCAGTTTAGTATGTCAGTGTATACCTATGCTGGCTTCTCCCAGGATGAGGTAAGAAGGCACGAGTTCGATGCTGGCCAAGCCGTGGACGTCGATGGCGAATCTCAAGGACTGCATGGCGGCAGGCACCGCCTGCTCGTGGCGGCCCTCAAACAGCAGTTTCTGTCCAGTGGTTCTGGTCAAAACAATCATGTGTTCCTAAAAATAAGTTAAACTTTGAAACAGTTTCAAAATCATTTGAATTTTGCAGAAAATAGAAACATACTGTATACGTTGGGAGGAAGAATATTTTGGAATTATCAGGGTGAAATGGCCACCTTTTTACTCTGCAGCTGTTTTTCCCTTTTCTGTCTATCTTCTTCGGATGGGAGAAATGGTGCTGCTTGTCTTAATGCGATTAAACTCTGACATATTTTTTCATGGATTCCCATCCAGTCCGCTTTCTGATGTTCGATACCACTAAAAAATTCAAATCATTTATAGATATTTGATTTTGACGGGTTGATGGCCAGGGTGAAAGGTCAAAGTGGACATATTAAGTTACATATGCAATTTCACTACAATATACTAGAACATGTATATATTACTATACCTTTAGGGGAATAAAAAAAAATAAGCCACCAACTTCTCAATAGAGAAAAATTAACAGAAAAGGGGGGCACCAGATCTTTTTGTGTGTTTTTTTTTACAGTATGCAACATTTTACCAGAATCAAACAAGCAATATGCACGCCTGATAACATTTTGACTAAAAAAGGAGCAAAGCAAACAACGACTATCACACAGAAACTCACCAATAGTATGTAACTCGACATTTTGTACACTGTATATATGCTGGTTTTTGGCACAACTCACAGACCAGTTTTAACCCTTTAGGGTTGGCCAGAGGATTGAGTGTCATTTTGCACGAGCACTTTGTCTAATGCTGAAACTCTTTCCGCCGAACATTAGCCGCCATATTGTTGAAGGGTTGCTAAGAAAAATGGAAGCCTCACTTCCGTAGTTACTGCAAGAAAAATTGGCGCCAAATTCAATTTTTTTCATATAAGCATATTAGATTTGCCATTATAAATTTATATTTGGGATATGTTTAAGTTGTGCAAAATATATTTGAGTTCAAAATTTTAATGTGACGGTATAAAAAGATCTTCTTTCAAAAGACATATGCTTATGATAAAAATGTAAACTGTTATGCTACGAATATCAATAAGTTTCACCCTGAGATATGATTATGACTAAATATTTTATGCCGTTTGTTTCACCCACTTCACCTGTTCAATTTGTAACTTATTAATCTACATGGACGATGAAAGAGACGGAATCGATTTCGGATTTTTCCCCTTCAGCACGTTCAGATTTTTGTATACTTTATTCCGCTTCCGCTGTAAACACGTGTGTCAGTGTCAGATCAGTTTTCAAAGGAAAAGATAAAGTTTGAAAGATGACAACTGTAAACGAAGCACAGATGAAATTGTTCGCCGATCTTGAAATTGAAATGACTGCAGATATGTATAACAAGTAAGTTTGATATTTTTTCATGTGCATTTTTCTTTTACATTTAAATTCGTAGAGTAAATTCGAGTTACACAAACTATTTATAGTTTTGAGAGATAATTTTATATACAATACATCATAGGAGTTCTTTGTTGTATTCTTAATAATGTTAAAAATATATAGTTGACATATTAAATGTAATAATATAAAAGCCAAGCTATTTGGCCTGCATGCAGAACTCAGTGGCGGATCCAGAAGATCATGTTGGGGGGGGGGGGGTTTGAGGCCCAAAGGGCCGAAGGGGGAGGGCATGGGAGAGGGTGTCCCCCCCCTATCGGTTCGGGATTATTTTTCCGAGAAAAATTTGTTTTAAATGGTTCTAAATGGTGCATTTTCCAGCATTTTAGGGGTAGTTTAGTTTTTGTAGCTTTTTTAAAGACTGATCATCACAATTTTTTAATAAAATGTTTTCAATTTAATTTAACATTAACACAAGACTTTAGACTTTGCTTTAAAAAATTGTTAAATCTGCCAATTTTATGAATGCAAGCAGTTGACTTCAAGTTGTCTTTACTTTAAATGCACCTACAATTAATTTAGTCCTATGTCAAGCTGACTTCCAAGATACAACTAATGTGCAAAATTTTTAAACACTAAAAAATTAAAAATTGAATTATTTTCAGAATCCCAAACTAGTGCTTTTCGACTTACTTGTGTATATATTGTTAATATGATTTGGAATATAAACACATGTGTTCAATTAATGAAATTTCAAACTAAAGAAAAAATTACATAAACTGGGAATCTGTCAAAACTAGAGGGGTTTGCAAAGCCAACCTGGTTTTGTTAAAAAAAAAAATATTAATTTTTTAATATATTCGATCAGTGCATACTATTAGTGCAAGATATATTACTGAAGTCAGCGGCGACTCACACAAATTGTTCCGACGAAAATAGTTCCATCATTGATAAGTAGATACAACATAATTTTTCATGCTAAGAATAATGTAGTGTATGTCATACGTAAAAGAAACCAAAATTAATGTTAATTTTTCCTCCAAAGATCACTTTTCCCCCTAAATGCAAATAAAAAATGTTAATATTCCTACGCTCGCTCCCTCCTCAGCTTTTTTTTTTAACATGTTTGATAACAGAGAATATATAGGTCATTCTTCGGTTGATATTTTTTCACTGATGAATTGATTATACTAATATCAACAACTGTAGTAAAATCATGTTAATTGTTCGTTAATAATCATATAGTTTCATCTAAGAGAAAAAAAAAATCATTCTGTGTGTGTAGTATATTAAATGACGGAATTTTCAATCCCTGAGCAGATTCCTGCACGTGTGTAGACAAACTACACATCGGGAGAGTACCTGTAAAATGTGTAAGAAAAACCCGAACTGGCCGGGGATTTCTAAACTGACAGTCGTTTAATTTTAATGAATCAAAATTTGTATTCATGTGATCTAATTATGAAAAAAAGTTCTGTCTGCCATCGTAACTTCTCTGTTCGCGGGAGTCCGTTTTACAACTCCATCGCACCTGTGTATAGACCAAGGCTAACTGGTCTTGCGGACATAGGTATGTGTACTGTTTGTTAGCATGGTTAGGAGACTGGGTGACCGTAATGCTACGGACTCACGAAATTTACACAAGTTCTATAACTAGACAGTGCAATTTTATTTTTATAAACGTCATTAAACACTGTTAAACATATTAAATCTAAAAGTCGAATATCTTTGGATATGGGGTAACCCATATCTATTCTTGTTTATTTTTAAAACGGTAAAAAAAAAACAACTAAATATTAGTTTATTCATAGTTTAAAAACATGCATTTTATCAGCAAAAAAATATTACTGAGCAGCACCGTAACTATGCAGTTTTTTGTTGTTGATACCAGACTGCATTGTACTGTGACCTTGTGACTTCACTCGATGCATGGACTTCCCGATCTCTGCGGCACTCTCTCTGTTGATTACCTGTGTATTGTGTGCGTTCAAGCGGAAAGTGATTTCCTGTTACGTAGTTGCATATTTCACAGTTGTAAAAACAAAGGGTTCATCTTTATTAGAGTCTTATCAATGCAACAAAATGAAATGACACTTGTAAAAAAAAAAAATTCAATGAGCGGGGGGGGGTTTAAAAGCCAAGCTACCCCCCAAACCCCCCTGAATCCGCCATTGGAACTGTAGCTCCAGTCCATGCCTGACAAAATTCTGACAGATACTTTAAATATTATTTCTAGCATTTCATGCTTTTCCCCGCTTTATGAATGGTATTTGATAATTTTACTCCTATTCTTGATTCTTTATTTACCTTTCAACAGTCTCAAACAGCCCTTTATCTGTTTATGGTCGTGGAATGTCAGTTTTGAAAATTCCCATTCTGATGTCCATTTTGGAATCCCTGGAAAAAATCTTTCAAAGAATAACATTTTCTAAATAAAAAATTGAGGATGTTCAACATGTTCAAATATCATGTATTATTATGCTTCCTGTCAGTTTGTCTCTATATAACCCATACCCTACTATTCTCGCATAGTGGTCTAAGCATTTATATAGCGTAAGCATACTATGCCGAAATAGTGCACGGCTTTGTTTACTGAATAAAATTCTTCCATGCACATGCCGGGGATCGAACTCACGACCATGAGATTGTCAGTCCGATGCCTTATCGGTTACGCCATAGAGACGATCACTGATTGGTACCATTTTATTAAATATATAAACTTAATTTATACAATTGACACAAGAAGGAGAAAATAGACAAATATTATTTGAAAACAGTTATATTATTCTAAGGAACTTTAGATTAATATGTACAACAAACTTTCAAACTAATTACATACAGATCGTTAGATGAACTGATTTTATAGGGTCATTAAAACGCTTTTTTATATGACGCTTGATTGAAGGATGTAAAAGAAAATTATCAATGAGAATCGACGTCTGCAAACAAATAAGGCTTACGAACAAAACAGAAAATAAAGATGTGTTGCTTTGGGACAGAAAATCCCGACTTATTTAGAGAAAATACTAGTAACCAAAATAACTAAGCATGCAAACAATTTTAGCATGAATATTTTAAATTAGTTCTTGCAGGTGCGCTGTTTAAGCACCGATATTTTCAGGAAAAAGTCAAATAGATTGCAGCATAAATAATTACAACAGTCAGCATAATAATAACAATAGTGTTGCATTATGCATGTACTATGCCTAAATAAAAACATAGTGCACTCGCCTCCTGCTCGTGCACCATGTGTCAAACCCTGCCTACTATTTAGGCATAGTACATGCATAATGCAACACTATTAAATAAATATATTGGTCATAAAGAAGACAATACATGTGTAAAAAAGAAATCAAATGAGATAAATACATGTAAAACTCTGAATCTGATGTGTTATTTCAGGATAAATCTGACATGGACGTAAAAATGCATTTTTTTTTACTGGTACTCCAAAACCCCTATTGAACACTTGTAGGGAAACCCTATATTGACCATGGAATAAATATTTTCAAAATGACAAAATCAACACAACCAGGGATGAATCAAACAATTTTTTTTATGATAAGAACGGAAATGATAGTGATTATTGGACATTAGCGCAGGAGATGTCAATAAATGTCATCCACTCAAAACAATAGTTCATAAAAAAAAAATTAGTCTTTTTTTTTTTTTTTTTTTTTGCACTTCAAAATTAATAAACCATGTTAACTTTTGGAACTGACTGTACATTGTACATATGATATTCATAGATTTGATTTCCCACTACTGATAATTTTGGTATATGGCATGACATGGTTCAAATTTTTTTCATAGATCTATTAGACAATGTGCATTTTATGATATTATACTTTCAAGACATGTAAATTGGTTGAATCTGATTCTTCATGACATTTGTTATTGCTTAATGACAGATGGTATTAAAAAAAAATGTCGACTGAACAGATTTGGTTCGTAAATTAGGTTGCACTTTTAACTTCCAGTTACAACCCAAGCTTAGATCTACGTTAGCCTGGTTCCCGAGGCCTTCCGATGTGTGTGTTTTGACAAAACAATGTTTGAAGTCAATTTAAAATGGCTTCCGATAGAACTATATCGTTATCAGGGCCAGCAGAACAAATTGAACCAGAGACATGTCTCTGATTGAACCAAGAATTAGAAAAAGAGAAACAATATTTATTTACATACCAAGGAATCTTGGAAAACAACTTTCATTAGATAAAATAAAGTGATCGAAGACAATGTAGGCCTAACTGCACATTTAATACATATTGCACTAGTTAATTAAGTTAATTAAGGACAGATGATACAAACAAATTTTTTCTTTGAAAAAGATTTAATATCATGTCACAAGTTTAGAAAAGTGGATGATTCTTAGAATTTATTCTCCAAGAACTGGAAAATGAAACAGACTTGGAAAATATCAGTAATATTTCAATGAAAAAACAGATATAGACAAATCACATTCAGTAAAGGTTTACAGGTGAAAACAAATTTCAGAATATGTTATCTTGGCGCTAAAAGTGTAATATTAACCTTAGAAAAATATACCAAGCCAGGTGAATTTAAAGAGGAAGATCAAAATGACAAAAAATAGCAATATCACATAGGCTGATTTTTACCATTTAGCTTTTCCTAATAAAATTCACCTGGCTTGGTATATTTTTCTTAAGTTTATATTACACTTTTAGCACCATGTTAACATATTCTGAAATTTGTTTTCACCTGTAAACCTTTACTGAATGTGATTTGTCTATATTTGTTTTTTCATTGAAATATTACTAATATTTTCCAAGTCTTTTTAATATTCCAGTTCTTAGGAGAAAAATTTCTAAGAACCATCCATATTTCTAAACTTGTGACATATCAAATTTTTTTCAAAGAAAAAAATTGTTTGTATCATCTGTCCTTAAGAGAGAGGAAAAATAACTTCAAAACCAAAATTGGAATACTTTCAGAAACTGAAAAGGCTTTTTAAAAAAAAATGCACACTTAATTCAGGTCAATACTGAAATATGAAACCTTTTTTTTTTAACATGTAAATTTAATCAAATTATATATGAAATTTTTGTCAATGTAAGTTAAAACCTTCTTTCAATAAAAGATTTCTCAATACACAAATACTTACATATAATTATGTATATATAATTTAATCATGGTAAATATGTCGTGAATGTCGTTATGCGTTATGACTGAAATATGAAACCTTTTTTTTAACATGTAAATTTAATCAAATTATATATGAATTTTTTGTCAATGTAAGTTAAAACCTTCTTTCAATAAAAGAATTCTCAATACACAAATACTTACATATAATTATATATATATAATTTAATCATGGTAAATATGTCGTGAATGTCGTTATGCGTTATGATATGCTCTTTGCGAGAGACTGCACCCCTTTGTGGTGCCCTTGTTTCATTGGTTGCATCTTTCATTGAAATATATGTCAATGGATTTTTCTCCCAGCATATTTTTCCATTTGAATATACATGTAAATTTAGTTTAAATACATGAATGTTCTAATAATAAACTTAAAAGTGCTTAAATAGATGGGATTTTGACAGTTTCATAAATGTTGACTATTAACATGCACTTCACCACTTCTGTCCAGTAATGTAATGATTGAGTCATATGGATGTATGATGCAACAGGAAGTACATGTGAGCTCTTCTTCACACCCCTACGTACACAAGCACTTAACTATTGTGTTATACATGTATCATCCATTCACTGAGTTATCTATCATGCATGACTTATGAGAATCTAAGTGCATTTGTCCTTACGTCAGTGTTTATTTTACAGGATGACAGCATGTTGTTTACAGAAGTGTATACCCCCCAAATATAAGGAGGCGGAACTCTCCAAGGGAGAAGCTGTATGTCTGGACAGGTGTGTCGCTAAATACATGGAAATCCACGACAGAATCGGCAAAAAATTAACCTCCCTCTCACAGGAGGATGAGGCAAAAGTCAAACAAATGCAGGCCCACCTCCAACAGACATCCTGAAGTGTCGTCTGCTCAGTGTGGGGGCCATTCGTATCCGTGTTGTTATTCAGTGAGACATGTCAGTTCATCATTAAGGGAAACACATGATAACGACTTTTAATGGCAGTCAAAATGTATATAACAGTAAAATAGGACTGAATACATAGTGAATGCAAATTCATATTGAATTTTACTAGAAATAATATTTGTTATGACATATATGTACATATATGTATTATAAAATAGAAAATATAGTATTTTTTAAAAAAAGAAAAAAACAACAAGTCTTGTATACTTAATTTGTTGTTATTTGAGATTGTTAAAGTACATGTAGGTAATATTAGGAAAATATACCCATCATATGTCAATTAGTTGTATAAGCATTTTATCGTACAACTAAAAGATATGTTTCTTGGCACATCTTATTACGGAATTTTACAATAACCCGGGGGTGAACCACTTGATGATCAATTCTTTAGAAACAAAATGTGGTTGTGAAACACTGATGCCCTGTATTGGAACATAGCGAAGGTTAAACTTTCAAATGCAAATCAAAATGTTGGTACCCAAAGTAAGGCCTTCTCATAAGAAATACAATTGTATAATACTAGCATGAAAGCCCTATCACCACCTGTTCAAAAGTTATGACCAAGGATAAGTTTATTAAAAGTAGGTCAAATTCCTAGTTAAAGGTCAGAGGGTCAAAGTTGTGAGTTTCTAAACAGTAAAGAATGATCTTATCACATGGATAACATATTTGAAGTATGAAAGCTTTAGCTTTAACCGTTTAAAAGTTCTCACCAAGGTTAAAGTTTTTAAAAAGTAGGTAAAACTCCTAGGTCAAGGTCAAAGGGTCAAAGTTGTTGGTTTCAAAGGATATGTCTTGTCACATGGATTACATATTTGAAGTATGAAAGCCTTAGCTTTAACCGTTCAAAAGTTGTCACCAAGGTTAAAGTTTTTAAAAAGTCGTTAAAACTCCTAGGTCAAGGTCAAAGGATCAGAGTTGTTG
Source organism: Saccostrea cuccullata (assembly GCF_032062105.1). Lineage (NCBI taxonomy): Eukaryota > Metazoa > Mollusca > Bivalvia > Ostreida > Ostreidae > Saccostrea > Saccostrea cuccullata. The sequence goes on along the minus strand of NW_026928919.1, from coordinate 10,143 downwards.
GTATACTAGGAAAGGTCTTTTCATAAAAAATAAAATATGTGGAGTATGAAACTCATAGCACCGATCGTTTAAAAGTTAAGGCCAAAGTAAAAGTGTGGTATATTTTTGGTAAAAGTCAAACTCCAAGGTCAAGAGGTCAAATTTGGTGGTACCCAAAGAAAGGTCTTGTCACAAGGAATACACCTGTGAAAGAAGAAAGGCATAGCCTAATGGGCAAGGTTAAATTTTTGCGGACTAAAAGACAGACGGACAGGGAAAAAAACTGTATACCCCCCGAAACTTTGTTTAAAGGGGCATAAAAAAAAATCTAAAGTCAAGAATGGAAATATCAGAGTTAGCTCCCCTTCTGGGGATGGGGGTATTTGTGACTATTTATTTCTTCAAACTTTTCAAAACTGACCGATTTCTGCTCTTTCCTGGCTGATATGCTCAGGTGAGCGATGTGGCCTCTTGTTTATTTATTAATTGGACTGGCAACTTTCAGCACTTACCGTCCTAATTAAGCAGTTTCAGGGGTTTATTCCCCGAATGGCTACTGGAATAAAACAACAAGTAATTATCACACTCAATTAAGGGGCCCTCTAAGGGGTACAGGTAGACTTACCGGTATGAAAAATCTACCATAATTGAAACAAAATAAAATGGAAATTCATCTCATTTTATTTTAATTTGAGCACTATATAAATATTTTGTATACATATTTTTTAAATAAATAATTTTACAAGCACAAATCATATTAAAAACTATAAATTATCTTGAAGTTCTGTTGATTAGCAGCACTGATTTTCACATTATATATGAGATAACACTGTTTCACTTTTATATAAAACATATTTACAATTTATTTAGTCCATTTCCGTATATTTCTTTGCAACTAAAGGATTGCTATGAAAGGGGAAGAAGTTCATAAACTTCACCTGGATTTTATGATTATTTAATAGAATGTTTTGATAATTCAAAATGATAGATAAATAAAATGAATTAAACGAAACTTTATAGAAGCACTTTATTTATCATACATATATAAAAAAAACCCACTTGTGTTAATTTATCTAAAAGAGTTTGAAAATGTAGCACAAAAGGGATAATAATTTTTAAGTTCTCAATCAATACTATTAATAATTTGGGGAAAAAATTATATTAATTAAGGTACAATAAAAATTTCACTTTTCTTAAATCTTAATTTTATCTACTTATACATGTTATATTTATATATATTTTATTCAGTATATTTTGGAAAATAGAAAACCCTCTGAATTAAAATATAATTGAATGAATATATCTGATTTACAAAATATTGCTTATCCAGGTAAACACAGGTAAGTCTACCTGTACCCCTTAGAGGGACCCTTAATTGAGTGTGATAATTACTTGTTGTTTTATTCCAGTAGCCATTCAGGGAACACACCGTTTCAGGTTCATTCATTTGTTTTTCAAACTGTTACTAAATAAAAGGGACCACTTATGTACATGTTTAAGAGTAGATGGTCAATGTCATACTGATGTATATACATCAAAGGAAACCGATGCTACGTGAGAGTCTTACTTAAAACTGAGTGGAACCCACTAATTGATCCTAAGTGCCCCGAGAAATCAATTATTGTACCATCGATGTGTTGATGTTTTTAATTTGCGTACCGAGAGCACTTAAAAACATCCCATGATCTGAACTTTTATTTTCATTGTAATAAACAAGTTGCTGACTTTAAAAAATGCAATACGTGGACCACACAGTACCGACCAGACCCAACCTGACACCCAAGCAGTTCCAGAAAGCCGTCCCCGGGATTGCTTTGTGTCAGTACTCTGGTCGGTACTGTGTGCATGTATTTTTACACCCCCCCCCCCCCCAAAAAAAAAAAAACCTAGAGAAAAGTGTGTAAAATATTTACATGTATTTTATAAAATCTTCAAGGAATGAGTCTGATTGGCCTTCAATGTATATCCTGTGTTCTTTCCTTGTCACGTAGAATTATAAAACATCTTTAGGTACATGTAGGAGGAACCAATGAAGCGTAAGACGTGACCAAGAGAAACGCACATTATGTGGAAATTAGATAGTTCCTTGATAAAAATAATAAGTTCAAAAGATCTTCAAAAGAACAGAAATTAACTATATTGTTATAGGGAAGTAAAATCAATAGATAGCGTAACCTGAAGGCTAAATAAATGCGTGACTGTTGACTTTAAAAACTAATACTCTTAAGAACGCAATTACGTTTACTATGGAATGTGTTCTTAGTTTGTCTTTAGCATCTTTTTCTAGTAAAATATCCAAATACGAAACAGACGTGCCAGACTCTTCAATGTTTAGGGGGGTAGATGTAAACAGAATAAACATAAATCATAAAATGAAATATTGTTAATTGATAAATCGTGGTTGAAATATCTTTATGTCAAATAAAAGGATACAGGAAGACTTCTTATTGTCATGGAAAAGTTTCTAAATAAATCGTGCTTCTTGTCAATACAAAAGTAGGCCTGTTAAAAACGGGGCGCATTTAGTACTTATGGGAATTCCAAGAGTTTGTAAGAAGGCATAAGCTTCAAAAATACATAAATATAGTCAGTCAGTAATTCAAAAAATTACACAGAAAGTCATTTAGAAAAAAAAGACAAGAGGCCCGGGGCCTTTTAGGTCGCCTGAGTATCATGTAACAACTGTTACAATGTGAAATTGGTTCGTGTTTTAAACCAAAAGCCATGAAATTCACAATTTTGAAAGAAGCACCATCAATTGTTTATCATAACTATACACCTAGCATATTAATACCAAGAGGTAGACCAGAGTAACAAAGAGAAAATGCATTTCCACGTTATAACTACCAGTTGTGGACCCCAACCCACAGGAACCACTGACCCTGGGGTCTAAAAATAATTAAAATAGAGCCCTCTGTACTTGGTTAGTTTCAGAGAAGAAGCTGAAAATGTTCAAATGTTAACGGACAGTGCACGACGAACGATGGCGAACAAAAACGGATAGCAATAGGTCACCTGAGTGACCTGAAAAAGTGACTTAAGTATATTCTGAATAATTTGAATGCCACAAACTATTCCCAGTAAACCGTTGTAAATATATACAAATATATATTGAACGCCATCACTGCCTTATAGCATACAACTATGCATTTATTATGTCAATTTATCATTATGTGATGTGAACATATCTTTACGTTATGTCATTTTTTATGAGATGGTGTGAAAATATCTTAACATCAAGTCAATGCTGCATTACATGAAGTAAATACATTTTTTTATTATGTCAGCACTTCATAACTTCAAGTAAAAAATCCATTATGTGAAGTGATTATGTGTTTACATTGTGTTAAAACTTTATTACGTGAAATGAATGTTTTTTTTTTTACATCATTTCATTTCTTTAATATGCGACGTCAAAACTGCATTACGTCAAGCAAATTGTGTTTTATAATTAATCTTATCATTACATGAAGTCAAAATTCCATTCCTTTTTGAGAGTGTATATTTCTATTATATCAAAACAGGATTTATCTTTATTTTACGTCGAGAGCATCATGATGTGAGATGAACACATCTTACCTTTATGTCAGTGCGTTATTACATGGTGTAAAAAGGGTATAAAATAATGTGAACATATCTTTATATTATATCAACACTTTATTACATTATGTCAAAACTCCATTCCGTGATGTGGATATATAATTACGTTATGTCAACCTTTTCTTATGTGATTTAAAAATATCTTTATATTGTGTTAACTCTTCATCATTTTGATTCCAAAAGTTCATTACCTGATGTAAAAATACATTTTCATTATCTCAAAGCTGTATATCTGGTATATAATGAACGTTGACGACCGTGTTTTAATGACTGGTAAGAGGGGGGATGCTCCTCATTGATTAGGACGAATTTCAGGCACATAATATCAGCCCCCCCCCCCTTTTCCCATATATAACTTTACTATAGAAAATGTAATGTTCATGGAAAGCACAGCCCCATCCCCACTTTTTCTTGAAGTATAGTCCACTAAGGGTAATGTAGTAATTATTTGAAAACAAAAATTAGGACAGTTTTTTTTTCGAGTAGATTTTTTTTCTGGCTGACCTCCCATTTCAAAGAAGAAGCTACGTCACTGGAATTAGTAATTTTTTCAACCATTCCAGGGCCAGAATTCTATTACAAAAATCTATTTACCAGTCTAAATCAGATGAATATGCCTTATCAAGCATGCATGGGCACATATCAGTGGCGGATATGGGAATCTTGAACAAGGGAAGGGGACGGTATATGGTTGGAGACCAGGGGGGGGGGGGGGAGAAGCTCTTAGGCTTTATAGTGTTATAGAAAAAAAATTTTCAACTTAATTCAGCTAATCTTATGCAATGTTCTACAAAGTAAAACCAATAAATTTATTAATCTTATGTATATTTTGGTCACTAAAGATGGAAGGACGGGATTCCTGCCCCCAACCCCCAACCCACCGTTGCACGTTTGTTATACGGTGTGTTAACACTTTAATAAAAAGGAGAGGTAGAGACTGATAAAAAAAAACATATGACAATGTTCTTAAAACGATAAGAAGTTTAAGACTTCTATACAAAAACAATTCAAAATGAAAATTAAAAAAATGCTGCTCGACACATAATATTTGATTTATTTAATTATCAGATAAAAGTGAACGCCATTGAAATTCGACATGACTTTAATTCACAGTCTCAGTGTGAAGGCACGTTTCAAGATTGTCAATCATTTGTCGCTTAAACTTTTTCATTTAAATATGCCATTCCCAAATCGCCGAGAATTTCTTCTACGACTGTTTTTTCTCACACCATTTTTAGTGCCTTCGGAACGCGGAAAATACGTTATGCTCATATAAAGGCCGAGGATATCTGTGTTCGCATAACGTAATAGCGAATCGACATAATGTAGAAGAGTGCGCACAGTATAAAAATTGAGCTTTCCACATCTGATCAATATGAAATAGCCTAAGATACATGTATGCTGACAAGGGGCTGAGTATTTTTGACACAATGTAAAGGCACAATGACGTAACGTAATAACGATTTGTCAAAAAGTAAGGGCAAATTCACATCATGAAATTGATTCACGTCGTCATGTAGCATATTTATGACATAATGTAGTAAAAGAATTGACTACATGTGACAATTTTTTGACATCATGTAATGAAATTCTGACATCGTATTATAGCGACTTGATATCAAATTAAGATAAATTCACATCAGGTAATGAACTCCTTAGACCAAATAGTAGAGAGTGCACATAATGTAATACTGAGTTGAACTTATATAAATGTATCTTAACACCACGTAAGATTCTTTTGACATACTGTCACAAAGAGCTGATATAATGCAATGAAAGATTGACGCAATATAATTGAAGTGTTAGTAAATGTCATAAAAAAGTTAGCATAATGGAAAAGAAAGCTATCGCAATGTAATAGTAGTGTGTGTAAATGTCATAAAGAGTTGACCTAATGTAAAGGAAAGTTGAGATAATGCAATAGTAGTGTTAATAAATGTCACAGAGTTGACATAATGTAATGGAAGGTTGACACAATGCAATCGCAGAGCTCTACTATAAGGCAGTGACGGCGTTCCATAAATATACATGTTTTAAGTCTTTAAGTGTTGAATGCCTTTTTGGAGAATTCACTCTTAAAGAGAGGACACGACTTGCCGGGGGTAAGGCTGCAAATTGGACATATCCTTGAGCAGCGAGGAATCTCTCTCGTGTACCTACTGAAACACGGATCGTTCGTTACTTGACAGGCCTCCACGTCCCACAGAGAGATTCGAACCCGCGACGTAAGGATCATTCCTTACTTCTCGATTTTAGAACAGACAGATATCCTCTTCGCCACGCGGGTGACGTTAAGTCTGTACCTTTGCACAGAAAACCTCAGCATACTCATCCTATGTATGATAAATAACACTTCCCATGACCTATCTGAATTTGTAAGGAAGATGGGTGAACAGGGCGGGCGAAATTCTCATAGGGCAACGAAGATGAAGTGAAAAATAAGATCTCAGTTGTAAGGCATGTAAGTTCTGTTAACTTTTCCCTTCAAAATCATTTATTTTCAATGCTTTTTGCAGCAGCCGTGTCAGGTACAAGATAATGACCTTGGAGCCGATACTTAGACTTCTTTTGTAAGAAGTTAACTTTCCTTAGTACAGATTCTCCTCTTAAGCTTTTAAATTTCTAAATCCATCTAAAAGCTTTACCGCGTTAAAGATTAGTCTTTCCATATATCAAAATCATATACATGTATTTATTATGGGCTCTTCAGCGAAATATTTAAAGTTTTCACATACGCTCTCATTTGCAAATTATTGGAAGATTGTTTTTAAACATGTTTAGCCCAGTATTGTGATCAGGATTAATTAATTTTAAAATTAATTTCTTTGCTGGGGCAACAGGAAAATCATGGGAATATCAATGTTTTAAAGTTCTTTAATAACATTTTTCAACTGTAAAAGAAAAATATAAATAAACACTTTTCATTCTTATGATAAACTGTCTATTCCATTATTTATTAAACGTTCATTCTGTAAATTGTAATTGCGTTATGTCCATTTGATCGAATTTATACCTTATATAATAATTTCAATGTTTGTGCTTCTAGTGACCTATTGACCCCTGGAGGTCACAATCTAAATCTGTTTCTTGATCCAGGCCCCGGGGCCATAAAACTTAGATGAGCTCACTTTTGATCTCAGTCTTACTTAAAAATGCTACCATTAATTCCAACGATAAAAGTGAGACTGAAATCAAAAGTGAGTTCGTCTAAGTGTTATGACCCCGGAGTCTGGAGCCTGCTGGCCTGCGAAACCTACAAACCCATATTGTCAATGAGAAGCACTATTGCATCTTTTTAAGATCAACTTGGATTTGATCCAACTATTATGATGAGCAAAAATTGCTCTGCTATACTGCTAATAAGTACATTCCTATTTTAGACCAAGTTAATTAAGTAAAAAATAACCTTAGACCACCGGTAGACCTGACCTAAGTATGTCTTAAATGCGATAAAACATATATCTTCATCAACCTGCATAGGGACTTTATGTATCTCAGTTGATTCGATACGCAAGAGCATGCTCTACGTATGAACAATTTCTAAGACGAGGTGAATTATTGACAAGCAAGTTGACGAAACAAGAATTTCAGCAGTCTCGTTTAAAGTCATCATTTCGTAAGTTCTATGGTCGATACAATGACCTTGTCAGCAAATACAATTAATCATTGAGTAAAATGCTGACTGCCGTTTTTCATACTTATTGTTTGTCCATTATTTATACACTGAATTGACGACTGATTTCCCCGTTATTTCCCGATAAGGACAAGGAGGACAAGGCTGGTGTGACCGGTCAGCAGGGGATGCTCACTCCTCCATGGCACCTGATCTTACCTCCGATGTTTTGGAGGTCCGTTTGTTCTGCTCCTATTTTGTAATGTTTATGGACTTTTGATCTTTAATACAGTTCGTTATCGCCATATGTTTCATGTAGAATATTAATCCATTCATATAGTGCATTAAAAGAACTGTTTTACTATGGATTACAAATGTATCATTATGATCTTTATGCGACACTTTAAAATGGTAATTACGCAGAATGACATGGTTAGGGTAATTCATAGGTTTTAAACAATACTGTATTTAATTTAAGTAAACAATCGTACTAAAGAATGGAGGGTTTGTATGTTCAATTAAAAATGTGAGAAATATAAAAATTGTCGGTGTTTTAGAGGACGGTGACTAGAAAAGTGATACAAAGAGTGTTTGTTAATTTAAGATAGTACTACGTAGAATGTCACAGCTGACACTTCAGAGAGAAAAATAGGGGGCTCTTGGTCAGTTTGGAACAGACAATAAATAATTTATTAAAACAAAGTCCCTCGACCTCTTGAATAAATTAAACGGGGATTTTATAAAATAAGATATATGTATATACCCCCTCCCCTCCCTGCCGGTGCTTTGATATTCTCAAAATGGCATACATGTCGAAATTTTGGTTATGATACTTTTTATTGATATAACTTTTTAATGAGATCGCTTACTAGATATACACTGTATAGACCTTAGATAAAGCATATCGTTTCTCTCTCTCTCTCTTTCTTTCTCTCTCTCTCTCTCTCTCTCTCTCTCTCTCTCTCTCTGTCAAAAGAGTGCGCCTTATCTGAATCCGTGCTTGTGGCATTTTATCTTGTAATTCACAAATACTAAATGTAACTTTCTAGTCATTGAGAAAATCTTTTTCATGTCCATTTCTTTCTCACTCTTTCTCACATATTCAAGCAAATATACAAATCCACATATACTCCACAATTTTGTATTTTATGTGAATAGTGCTTAAAATCAATTTTCTCCTTTTCCTGTTACATAATTAAGTATCCTGAACACGAAATTGTAAATGTATGCAATGTTCAGTATTTTAAAAATCAACACAAAACTTTTCAACTCTTTATATATACAGTCATTCCCCACAATTATTTCGAGGCTTTTTGACATCAATGACAGCTGCTTTTTCAATAAGATGGAACTCGTAAATCTTTACTTACCGTGTCATCGGTCGTTTGTCATTTTTTGTTGTTGTTAAAATAGCTTTCTGATTGTATACAAGTACTCTAAAGTTGATGTTAAAAAGATGCTGAATTTCTGATTGACAATATCCATGAAACATATGGAGATAACGAACAGTGTTCAAGATCAAAACTCCATAAAACAATAAAATATAACAGCATAGCAGACACAAACCTCCAAAACACCCGAGGAAGGATCAGGTACCATGGAGGAGTGAGCATCCCCTGCAACCGGTCACACCCGCCGTGTGCTCCTTGTCGTGATCGGGACACAATCGAAAAATCCGTCATCAATTCTATTTGTAAATAATGGCCCAACAATTAGTATGAAAAAAGTCAGTCAGAATTTGTCTCAATGATAAATTGTATCTTCTGACTAGACCATTGTGTCGAACTTACAAAATGATAGCTTTAAACGAGATTGTTGATATTCTTGTTTCATCAACTTGTTTGTCAATAATTTACCTCGTTTAGAAATTAATCATACGTAGAGCATGCTCTTGCGTATCGAATCAACTGAGATACATTAACTCCGTATGCAGGAGATGAAGGTATATTATTGCATAAGTAAGGAAAGTTGACGGTAGAAAAGTTAAAGTCGTCACGTTTGTCATAGAGCTTGGTTGTTAGATTACCGTCTAGATTAAGTCTTTTTACAGAAAAATATCCAGATATGAAACAGATGTTTCAGACTCTTTGGTGTCTTTTATCTCGAGCTCAGAGGATGTATCGTATCGACATAAGAATAGAAATTACCATTGTTAATTGACAATACACTTTACGTCGTCGATATATCTAAATGTCGAGTTGAAGGCCATAAGTGTTTCCTTCTTTTCATACAAGTATAAGATTTTGCACAATTTCTGCTTTATTTGAATTCAAAAATGGTTCTGCCAATAACGGGGCGCAATTGGTCCCATGGGAATTCGAATAGATTGTTGGAAGACCTGGTCTCCAAAAACCACATAGATATTGTCAATCAGAAACTCAAGCATCTTTTTGATGTCAACTTCAGAGTACTTGTGTGTACAATCAGAATGTTTTTTAACAAAATAGTTTTGCAAATGACCAATGACAAGGTAAGTAAATTTACGAGTTCCATTCTTATTGAAAAAGCAGCTGTCAATGATATCAAAAAGCCTGGATTTTAATTCATAGTGGGGAATGGTTGTGTATAAAGTTGAAAAGTCGTTAGTTTCTAAGCTGTTGATTTTGGTAAAATCTTATGATTTTAAATTGTCCAAAAGTTCCTTGGAATTTTTAAGTATCAACACCTGCTTTACACCACTCCTTGAATATATTTTTGCACAATACTCTTTAAGTTAGTGAGAATTAAAGAAAGAGGCTTGGTTGAATATTTACTGGAACCTTCTAATAGATGTATCTTTGTTTGTAAAGATTCTTATGATGTTTCGGAATCCAATATATAAATGGTGGTTCAAATTCATTTTGGTTCTTTGGGATATTAAAAATATTCAAAACTGACATACAATCATATGGTTTTTTGGAGATCTGGTTTCCAAACAATCTGTTAGAATTCCCAAGCGTACCTATAGTGGA
>NW_026928918.1:0-36530 GCF_032062105.1 Saccostrea cuccullata | reverse complement strand
GCTCTTCAGTCTGTCATTTTTTTTTGTCCTACAGTTCTACAGCTAGTCAGCATAGGTTACTTGCTTATGTTGTTTCTGGGTTTTTTTTTTTTTTCTTTTTGCTTATCAGTTGAACGCTTTGTGAGGTAGAATAAAACCGAAATTACAGACATAAAGTGCGCGTGTGCCTGTTGTGTGACTCTCATGCATGCAAGTGCTCGGCATACTATAAAACCTGGCCTGGCCCCTTTGGCCTAGCCTGGCCTCTTAGTTGGTCTGGCCTCTATTTTGGCCTCTAATTTAGCTTCAAACCAAATTTTGGCCTGGTCTCAAATTTGGCATCTGTAAAAAATTTGGCTTCAATTTTGGCCTCATCCTAAAATAATTTCTTTTTCAGAATTTGATTGATTTTTTAGTAGTTTCAGTTTTTCAAAGATAAAACAGATAAATAACATAACTCTGTTGATATATAAATATGCACATTAAAAATAATTATGTACTACCACCAATATCATTTTATTTTTTATTGATTATCATTCGATCATTGTACACATTTCATCTTTGATTTGATGACAGGTACTTCATACTGACGCACTACCAACACTCTTGCTTCATTATTGAGGAAAAAAGTATCATAGTTTATTTTGTGTTTTCCAAATTGTGCACATTGATAAAAATATCTAGTAATAATTCAGGTGAAAAGTCATTGATAGCTTTGAAAAATTTTCACTTATTTTTACTTATTAAATGATGAATCATCACCTTTTCACAGACGTCAGCTAGAGTGTTGTGTTACTGTGTTGCCTGTATCATCTTAGATGTAATTTGTGAATATAGTCACCAAAGCATTTAATTAAATATGCTACCAATGCAGATAACAAAATATTTATATTATACTGATTTGATTACTCTGTTCTTAAAAATTCACATTTACACTTTAATCTCAGAACAGTTGGTTTTTAAACAAATTATATAAATAACATTTTCAGGTAATTTAAAACTTTCTGTTCCTGTGCCGTAACACTGTAATTGGATATCTATTGATAAATAATTCTGCAGCATGGTTCTTGACAGGGAGTAAAGATTGAAGTTAACTAGTAATGCTTATGTGCATAGGCTACAACTTTCCTTACCTACAATTATCAAAACAAAAGTTGAGTTTGATGATAGTTTATTAACAATTGTGTTGTAAAACAATTGCATCCTAACAACTAGACCATTAGAACCCTATCATATAAAATGGCCAACTAGCATATCATAGTATTGAAACTTTTTCTATCATTTTGTTAAAGTTGTCCATGTCATCAAAAGAATAAAGACAGATAAAAAAGTATAAATACTTACTTAAAATACTAAATTTAATTTTCTTTTAGTTCGCAGGTAATTATCTATCTTATCTGCATTGTTTGTTGTCTTCATGATTTAAATTTTATGTTTGTAAATAATTTACTCTATGAAAAAAATCATCAATCCTATCATGGGAATTTAAAAAAATTAAAACACATTTACTAAATCCTTAAGGTAGTATCTTATTGAATATAGAGCTATATGCTGTTTATTACAGTCTTCAAAATTGCAACTGCTAGAAAATCAATACATAATAAATCAGATTAGTGGTAGTATATTTAAGAAATATTTTAAAGTTTTGTGTGAGTTATTCATGTTATTGGTATGTGAAACACAAAGACTTGTCACGTAGTCATATTTCATGAAAAGCGCTAGCACTTCATGAAAAATATGCCTCTGTGCAAGTCTCTGTGATTCACACACACACCAATAATTCACACTAAACTGAAAAACTTACTTTATATTTAAATTTTACTTTTTTTGGAAGTAACTGAAATATACTCAATATTTAAATCTCTCGCTGTCCTATTTGCATTATTAACATATTGAAGAAAGAAATATACCAAATAAAAAAGTTTTTGAGATCAATTCCTACTAGTTAAACCAAGAACTAACGTAAATTGTTTAACTTTGTTTTTTTATCTGTTAATTATTGGATCCACTCTCTGACCTAGTTCGAACATTCTATCTAGTGCTGACTGTCATTTCCGCAATAACCTACTGGAGATAATTATATGCATAATAACATACATTTTGAATACCGACCACCACCGAGGCGATTCTGAATGTCTGGCTCTCTAAAATTTCTGAGCAGCTTGTGTTTCCTTGTTTATAAATTACATGAAAATCGCTAATTGTTTTTTTACTTCTCTTGTCTATATTTAGACAATTGCATCCAGTAACGACCACTCGGGTTGCTTGTGCCTCGCACTATGGAGCATATCGGTGACAACACAGGATTACCGGTTGGTTATTGGCAGCTTACACTGGGACTTTACATCCGGAAATCAAACTTCAAGTGTCATCCCTCTCTCTATCTTTCAAGAAATGACGATAATATATATTGTAAAAAAAATGCTGAGGTTTAAATGGGTGTGAAGGGAAGGGAGTAAAGCGACTTAATGAATCCCCTGAACTATAATGAATCTTCCTAGTACCAAGACTAAAGAAGGGTTCATTTTTCAAATGTTGGAAGAGGTTGTCAAACGTGAATCATTTAGATACTTTACTAGGAACATTTTACCAACTCTTCACATCCAAGACGATGCAGAACCCTCCTTCTTCTAGATCCGCTCATGAAAATATCAAAGTCCAGTGACCTAATTTTTTTCGGCCAATAGAGCCCCCAGGTTCACAATTCATTACAACATTATGGGAAAGATATTACAGTGTAATGAAATTTTCTTACAAAGTCTTTTTTTTGTAAAAAAAAAATAATAAATTATACACTTGAAATGACTCTGTTTTTTTTATTATTTTTTAGAAAATTATACTTCCTTTTTTTACTCAAATGAAAACAAGAAAGAAAAATAATATTATTTTGATTACCAATTTTTCCAGGCGTGTACCCCTACATTGTTGCTATTTACAGTGATTTTATAGACTAATACATCCACATGAAAATGATGATTCGCTCTTTCCAACCCCAGTGTCGTCTGCCTGAACTTTCGCCATACTATTCTCCAAAATAAATAGGAATTTCAAACCCTTTTTTATGCTAAACTTGTTCGAACTTAGCTGTTCAGTAAGTCTTGCTTAATTACAATGATTACTTTATTGTCATAATAATTCAGACAAATTATGATAAATTTTAAACAAATTTGCAACATATTTTTGTCCTTATCTATAAGCAGTAGATTTAATTATAATCAACATGGGATCCATCTGTAATAAAACAAGTTACATATTACCGGGACAGTCGGAAAATGTAGATATCCGCTATCAGAGTTGAGACTCGACGTCCTTAATTTAACTGCATAGTAAAACCATGACCTAAACTGGACATACGTGTAACTACAGATACCTACATGTCTTCAATTAGACTGTAGCTCGTCTATTTCAGCCATCCCTCTATATTTATTAGAAATCTAAAAGTTATTCACAAATATTATTTACAAACATTTTTTTTATCGAAATTTCATTTTACTAAAAACCGTTTTCCATCCAGGATTCGTTCCTCGTGCCACTAGCTCTGTCAAAACAGGATACAAAATCCGCTCTGTAAACTCGAAACTGGAACGATACAATGTCGACTTCCGGGATAGGAAAAAAATCAATGCGTATATTTTTAAAAATTATTTCATTTCACTTTTTTTTTAAATTTCATAATCATTCATCATTTATTTTCCTTTCATTTTTAAACCAAATTTAATTCGAATTGCGCAAATAACAAGCTTTATGATGTTATGCATCCATATAGGCTGATGCAATAGTCGTGCATGTCGTAGATTTGATTGATTCCTGTTTAAATTTAAATTCAATGTGTATATTGTTCATTATAATTCAGTAACTTGTTCTTTTATAACATGTTTTAAGTTTTGTCAGATTTCGACATAAATGAATTGACGGTTTTACCTATATATACTAGTATATAGGTCCCTGCATTTATGCAGAATAGAGAAGATTTATCAGTGAAATTACCCAAGCTGAACATTAAACAATTAACGTATTAGAGACACCGAGGGGGCTTGGGATTCCTCTACAAACACAAAGAGCAGTATGTAGTCAAAACATGGATGTGAAAGGTGTGAATTTCTGAGGACGTCGAGATACACGGAGTCATCCGTGCATGACGAGCGACCAGCTGACAAACAATTAGGTTAAGTAGAGCAGAAAATTGCCCCGATGTCGACATATACCAGGTAAATTTTGATCTTAAAACAAGTTACATATTACATATGTATATAGGGTTTCCCTGTTTATATATATTATACTGGTATTATACTAAGTTTTACGATTTATAATTTTTCTTTGTCTTTATATGTTTATTCAAAAAGAACTTTTTAAAAATTTTAGCTTTTGTGATTTATTAAGGTAAGTCACTCCTGAAATTTGTTATATGAAGGATTTTTTGAGAAGTATTTTTTGGATAAGTACTCATAAAGTGTAAATCAAAATCGCAAAGAAAATAGGGGGTCAGTGTGCATCCTACTGATCTACGGTACATTAAAGTTGACCTTTTTGCACTTAAATTTCATCTCTTTTGTTAATTACTTTAACCTTTATTATATTTGATTAGATGTAAGAACGGCAATAAATGTAATCTTATTTTACGTAAAATAGTTTGAATAATATTTATCATTAAACAAATCTTGCAAATTAATGCGCATAAATTATTGTGTGACCTTTTTGCAGTAAAAAATAACATATTTGGGGTACTAAAAAACTTAATAGGCAATAAAAAAATTCTTATATCAAACTTTTTACGACTTGAGTGCTGATCAGTCACAACTATCGAGTAGTTTAAAATAATGAAAGAAAAAGGTGGGGTCAGTGATGTTAATTTTGAAATATTTGTCAAAATATGTGATTTTCAGGCAAAAAATGGTGTAAATTTGACCTTGACTTCCTTAATATATTTTCATTTTTCGGAAAAGTTTGTTGAGGGAAGGTGTAAAACTTAGTCTAAAAATATAAAATAAGACCAAAATTAAATATTTTTAACAATATCAAAACGGAAAATATTCTCCGAGTAAAAGTATGTGAGGCTAAATTTCCATTACATTAAATTTTATAAATGTGCAGATTTTCAGAATTTTCTGCTAAATATTCTTCCACCAAAAGAAATAGTCCCTCATAAATCTTGCTTCTTTGTAGATTTTTGAGCAGTTTTTTCATTGAATGTTAAAAAATTTACATTGTTGAATTTAAATATATTATAAAAATTGAATTTTAATAAGTATTTTTGAAGTAAAAGCTTCTGCGTGAACTTTTCTAAAAAGCTGACGAATGACTTAACTTAATAAATATTGTATTTTTCAGGTTTGAATTTATGAATATATTAAATTATTTTAAAGTTTCATACTTTTATATCACAATTCTTAAAAGTTGTTTCTTATAGTTAAATTCACAAAGATTTGATTGTTATGACATATTTACAATTCTCTTTGTTTTAAATTATTTTTCTACACAAGTGAGCCAACACTCAGGTAAATATTTTATTGCTTACAATGTTGTTCAGATTCTTTTTTTGGAATTAAATGTGTATTTTGAAAATTGTTCGATCACTCTATTGGTCACCAGGTTAGGTAGATAAGGGTCACTTTATTTTGTAAATGCCATTGAGCATTGAGCAATTGTTAGTCCATTATTTATACACTGAAAGATTGACCACGGATTTTTTTTATTTCCTGATATATATGACAACGAGCACACGGCAAACTGTGACTATTGCTCACTCCTCCATGGCACCTATCCCACCTCTGAGTTTCGGAGGTCCGTCTCTGACTCTTATCTCTTATTTTGTATATTTGTTTAATGGACGTTGAGATTGAATACTGTTCGTTATTTCCATATCCTATATATTTTTACTTATAGTAACTAGTGACTATTTACTTGTAAAGATCTGATCGGAGACGGTAGTAAAACAAGTTAAATTTTATATATATATATATTTTACAGTCATCCCAAACTGTACTGGACAGGAGACTGGGTCAAAAGGGTCCCTTACTGCAAGCGAGTTCCGTAAGTTCAACAAACTGTCAAAATTAGACACAACAATTACTTTACAGATGCTTTATATTTTAGAGAGCAGACAAAAAGTTCAAAACACACTAACTTCCAAAAGGCCGACCTTTTCCAAGATTTCCCTTAATCTTATTCTTTCAAGTGACATGACTATCGAGCCCCTGGGGCATATTGAGAGGAAACTAGCTGAACACAAGCAATATATATATAATCCGTATAAATTATTGATCAGAATCAACTTTTTACGCTTTATAAAGCATAAGCACATGAACGATAATATCAAAACACTGCAAAGTATGCGAAGTTTCCTTTTACACACTTTAACATACTGAACAAAATAAGTTTAGCAATTAAATATATTTAATATATCAAGTAAAAACAAAGTAGACCCATAATTTATAATGTAATTGAAATGTTAGATTTTCTTCGTATAACAAAGAAAAAGCAATATTTTTTGTTGAATCCAAGACGATTTGTGTTTGCCCTTGCTTTGTGTGATTGCTGATGACGTTGAATAAGTGATAGTACTTTGAGAGGTCTTTGAGCACAAAAAATGGCTGAATGTAACCTGTTTCCTACATATTGTCCGTATAACCTCACTCCAGTAACTCGACATAACTCTTCTGCAACTTAAGGACCAGCCATAAAACTGTAACGTCTCGACTTTTTAACAGTTAAACCATCATTGCTAACCGTCGTTTTTCGTGGACGTGCTAAGCGCTGGCGATTGATTACGTGTTAAGTCGTTCGGAATCAGTTCGAGAGTTGAAATTTGGTAGACTGATGCGACCAAACGTGTTCAGCGACATCTTTTTGTGAACAACCAATTGTTAGCATCCCTATAATCCGTTAACATTCATTTTCGGAAGTCCTGGTGTTTTTGCCATTTGACGTTTTTGCAGTCTTTCACCGGCTTTCTTTTACCGGCATGCTCAGAAGCTTTTTCCAGTAAAAAATTGTTCCGGACCATGTGCGTTCGAGAGTATGCTTTTGTTTTATTGAATTGTCATAACGTTGGATGAAGCGGTTTCTGAAATTAAAAAAAAGTACTTTGTCTTATCTTTGTTATCTTTATATATCTATTGATTTTAAGAAGAAGCATAATAAAACAATTAAGAAAAATATTTTTAAATCATTCATACGGAAAAGCAATTGCTAAACTTATTTTGCTCAGTATAGTTTATCCAAAGAAATAATGCTTACAATCATGCTTTTAAATAAAGGGGGTGAGGGAACAATATTTAAATTCTATCAGGTACAATAATTAAGCATTTTGATATTATCTTAAAAAAGAGTCCCAATTTGCCAACCCTTGATTTACAGCATTTTTTACCGTTCACGGTAGCTCAGTCTATAGAGTGCTCGCTCCGTGATCGGGAGGTCGTGAGTTCGTATCTCGGCTGCGACGGACCTAGTCGTTAAAAAGGGTAGCAACTGTACCTTCGCCATGCGCTCGGCACTTTGAAGTGAAAGTTGCGGGTCCTTCGAATGAGACCTTAAAAACCGAGGCCCCGTGTCAGCGGCAGGCGTTGGCACGATAAAGATCCCTCACTGCTCAATGGCCCTGAGTGCCAAGTAAAGGTCAAAATTTGAAGCCCTTCACCGGCATACGATGACGTCTCCATATGAGTGAAAAATTCTCCAGAGGGACGTTAAACAATATACAATCAATCAATCAATCATTTCAAAAATCTGGGAGGTGATTTGGTTACTTTTTTTCGATTGATGTATTTTCAAAATTGCATTAAAAATGATTGCAAGTTCTTTTCCTCATATAATACATTCGCTGAATAAGATTTGCATTATTTACGTATTGCAGGAAGTAATATACCATATAAAAAAGTCTTTGACATCTATTCCTACCAGTTAATGCAAGAACTAATGTAAATTATTTAACTTTGATTTTTTTCACCTGTTAATTATTGGATCCACGCCTCGGATAATTGATACACACTCTGACCTAGTCAGAACATTCTATCTAGTGCTGACTGTCATTTCCGCAATAACCTACTGGAGATGATTATATGCATAATAACATACATGTTGAGGACCCACCACCACCGAGACGATACTGAATGTCTGGCTCTCTAAAATTTCTGAGCATCTTGTGTTTCCTTGTCAATAATTGAAATGAAAATCGCTCATTGTTTACATCTCTTGTCTATATTTAGACAATTGCATAATGTAATGACCTCTCGGTGCTCCCCGTTTTGCTTGTGCGTCGCACTATGGAACGTAGCGGTGTCAGCCGAGGATTACCGGTTGATTATTAGTCAGCTTGCAATCGACAGCTTACACTGGGACTTCACATCCGGAAATCAAACTTCAAGTGTCATCCCTCTCTCTCAAGAGATGACAAGTTCATTTTTCAAATGTTGGAAGGGGTTGTCAAACCTTAATCATTTAGATACATTACTACGAACATTTTACCAAATCGTTCAAATCCAAGAGGATGCAGACCCCTCCCTCTTCTAGATCTGCTCACAATCAAACTCCAGTGACCTTAATTTTTATGAAGCCACTACAGCCCCAGATTCACAATTTTATGACAATATTATCAGTATAATGTTACGGTGTAATGAAATTTTCTTACAAATTCCATTTTTGTGAAGAAAAATAAATTAAACACTTCAATTGACTCTACTATATATAACAAAATTTTAGAAAATTATACTTCCTTGTTCCTTATTTACTAAAACTTAATCGTAAACAAATAAAAACAAAAAGGAAATTTTTTTTTGATTACCAATATCTCCAAGTGTGTACCCGCTACATTGTTACTATATACAGTGATTTTATAGACTAATATATCCACATGAAAATGATGATTTTCTTTTTTCAACGCCACTCTCGTCTGCCTGAACTTTCGTCCTAATCTTCTCCAAAGTATTTTGAGTTCCGATCCCGATGTTTTTTTTATGTTTTACTCGTTAGAATTTAAACTGTTCAATAAGGCATGCTTTACTTTATTGTCGTAATAATCCAGTCAAATTATGATAAATCTTTAAACAAATTTGCAACAATTTTTTCTTTATTTATAATATGTAAATTTGATTATAGTCGACATACACAGAAGATGTATTTTTAAACGCTAAGCGCGCATGCACAAGCGCTTTATAGGTTGTCTTCAGAGTTTCACGATCTTTCATACAACGCCCTCTACCGAACGCATATATCAGGGCTGCATTCACCATAGTTGCTCGTAAACTTAAAGTTTAACATATGCTACATACCCCGGCCAGTTGTTTTGAAAAGACAACTCGTCTACCCGTAAGTTGTTAAAATAAATTCTATTATACAATCATTACATTTATAATTAATATATGGAAAAAAGCATGCAAAAATTGAATGTGTAAGATTTATGCACACGTGTATTTAAAAGTCTCATTAAGCTTAAGGTTTCAATGAGTATTAAATCAAATTGGAATTAAATGTTTTATAAGTAAAATCCCCCAAAGGTTCTATATCTAGTTTGTATCAACATTTTGTAGTTTCATTACAATTTTAATAATTATTCCCGCCCTCTTCTGCATAAGCCTTTGTTTCAAACAATGTAAATACAAACGAGGATTTTAATTATCACACTTGCATTACGCAGAGGGCTATCAATGATAACTATTATACAGCATCAAATCATCATTTAGTAGTACAAACTTGAACGCATTTATATAGGGTCTATACGTTGTTTTGTTTTGTGGGGATACAACGATCCAGTACTCTAAATTGACGACAAGATTACGAGCACGTTTTCAGACTGTATTTTTATAACGGAAATCACAAGTGGCGCCTTGTGCATGCTAATACAGAGTGTATGTAAAAAATCAATCGACCAAAGGGCAATAATACTTATAATATAATTAGTAAGATAATGTAACATCTCCCATTTTAACAAAAAATCTAAGTCACCTAATCCATGGACATTCATCATACTGCATTAACACTGTCAAATTGAAAATCATGAGTGTTCAAATCTGCATACAAAGTTCTCAATCACAGTGAACATATTAACCATGATTAATGGACATACATTTGCAAATAATGTAGACTGATATGACAATTAGATAACAATTGAGTGACAATTTGATTACATAGAAGGAGTGATTTTGGGTTTTACAACTCTTCCAGACTTAGTTACATATGGTTTGGATAGCTCTCAGATTTAGTGCTTTATTGAATTTGAAATGTGACTGGACATCTCTTAAATCTTGTATTTGAAAACTACATGTTCATGTCCTCTGTACTGAATTCCTTGGAATCATACACATGTTTATGCCTTAGTTGTATGTGCTAACATAGCAAATTTCTTACATTATACTGTAAAAATACAGATACATGTATTACAAGATCTTACATTGCTGCTGAAGACAGAGGATCTGTATCTAAATCATTAGAATAAGTAAGTCTATGCACGAGGTGACAATGTGCTAGCAAGTTCATTTGTAATAATATGCCAGCACACTGTTTCAAACATGCCGTCAAGCTAACACACAATAGATTGTTTAAAAATTGTGTTAGCATGATCGTGTTTTTTGTGTACACAGCAGTGTGTTGTTTACAGTTGCATCATTGT
This sequence comes from Saccostrea cuccullata, assembly GCF_032062105.1. Lineage (NCBI taxonomy): Eukaryota > Metazoa > Mollusca > Bivalvia > Ostreida > Ostreidae > Saccostrea > Saccostrea cuccullata. Next base: position 25,948 of record NW_026928918.1, on the reverse strand, counting down.
GCATTGGAGTGGCAGCCTGTTGAAAACTACATGCTAGCACAATGCAACTTCACGACATTGGAACACCATAAGTTTTATAACTGGCAAGCCAATATTTTATAATCATTTACTTTTAAATTAGATATTGGTATACATATTTTTTAATTACCACTGTGGCAGGCACATAGTAATTATAAGTTCATGTAGTTAGCACTGGTTTAAGGTTTAACCTCTCAAAGGTCCCTCTTTGCCTCAAGCACGTCAGGACATGACGCTTCAAAATTGGTGAGAATTTTTATTTGAATGTCAATAACAATTATTATGTACATCTACAATTAATCTTTTTTTCATATTTTAGCTGAGACTTCTGTTACTGTTGCTCATGTACGTATGACCATGACCAAATATTATTACATACTCAGATAAATACTTCTAATCCCAAATGTCAAATATATTAGAGCATTCAAAATTCTTTTACTTTTTTTGTTTTATCATGAAATGCTTTATTTGTAATAAAATTAATCTTATAACTTCTATTCATATTTATTTTTTTTAAATGCAGATGTGTGATTAGCTAAGTACATTTATGAAAAAATAAAAATTTGGAACTTCGATATTATTACTATAATTTTTTTATTATTTTGCTTAAAATTTAATTTTGATTCATATATTTTTACACTTTTCTTTGTATTTCTCAGGTAATCCATACGCGTACCTGAAAACAGACTATAGCCTGTTAACATTTTTGTGGACAAACAAACAGAATGGTTGACAGGACCTGTTGCAATTGATCACTCAGGTGTAAAAGTCAAAATGTTGGCTAAGTGGAAATAAACCGGTAGATTCAAACCATATTCCAGACTGAATTCATACAGACTGTAGTCATTTACACCCCAGTAAGAGTTATCCTTCTTATCAGAGGGTTCGGGTAACCTAAGGAGCAACACACTGCAAAATACAATTCCGACTGCGTAAAATCCTGAGCACTTTTTATCAGTTTATCAGAGAAACCTTACTCAAGTCGATCTTTATGTTTACTATACATAAATTATAACAGCCAAGAAAAAAATGAAAGACAATACAGTAACCTTTGTTAGCCTACAATTATTGAGATATATATTTATTGAGAATATTGACATAATTCTTTAAAAAAAACAATTTAGAATGCTGATACAAGTAAATACCGTATAAGTGGAAATTTAAGCGAGACGCAAATTTAGCGATTTCTACCTAAAATCTGGTATTTTATTTTTAGCGAGAAGTAATTTTAAAGGTTTTGAAATGCTTACTAAAGAAGGTATTACAAAAAATATGCAATTAATTTTTAGCGATATTAATTTTAGCGATGTCAGCACCCTCGCTTATAATGCCAAAATTAAATCCTCGCTAAAAATTCTACTTATACGGTAATTCACATTTACATGTGCCCTCTATAATGTGACAATTACACATAAACATGTACTATACATTCAACATTTCCTCGCTTGAAACACAATTATATTGGTAGACGGAACATAATTAGATTAACACTCGTTCATAGCAAAAATTCTGTAAAAATTTCTTCTAGTCGTACCTTATATGTACATAAATAAGCAAATAAGATGCAATACTAGAATGTTTACATTTGATTAATTCTATAATTAAGGACATACACAACGTACCTTACCTACTGATCATTTTTCACGATATTCTTTATTTAGGATAATTATAGTGGCATCAGATGTTCAAAGACAGAATATCAGCATGCATTGCCAGGGGGTTTGATAAGACATCAATCGACGAACATTCTTGGATAATTCAATGAAAAATAAGTAAAAATTACTAAGCATATAGATGTTTCTTTTATCAAAACCTGTTTTAGAAGAAGTGTAAAACACAATATATATTGAAGCTAAAATACAGCACAGCACACAGTTCCTTTAATTATTGGAATTTTAACTAACTCTTCAACCCCAAAATGCATGGAAAAAGACAAAAATGTTCAAACTACTGCTATGTTTCGTATGTCCTTAATAGAAAGATTGTATATTAAATAATTTGATTATATACATTTAATTTCATTACATAGAGAAACATTGTATATTTTATATATTTTATTAGATTCATATTTTAAAGTCAATTAACTCAAAATTTTTCACACAAAATTTGCCAATGTATCACTTTTTTTTAAATGCCTATCTACGTTAAGTACAACAGGTACGCTTTCAGCAAGAAATTAATTAATATATTAACCCCAGACTTGAAATGAGACAATGAACTTGCATCTACTTGAAATTAATTTACTAGAATTTTTTTTAACATTTTATACATCATCATCATGTTTATCTTAATTTACCTATACACTTTTATAGCTTTCAACATTATTCTAAACATTGGCATCCAAAGTCGGTAACAATTGTAAACATTAATTGAAGCAAAATGAGCTGCAACTTTGATGTTGGAATTTTTTGTTGCAATATTGTCATTTACTACCAGGTATGTCGCTGGTCGGTGACAGAAATAAAGAACACCTTTTTACTTTTGTTGTCAATATTTGCGATGGAAGAACTTATTTTTTTTTCACAACTTTGATTTCAGCAATATTAGATTATAATCGTACTGTACATTATTGATTTCTTATATATTATACATTCCAATGTACAGAAATCTTTCTTCTAAAAGAAATTTAATACTTCAGTTTAGTCTAATTGCTCATCAAGGATTGATATGTATTACACACAGATGTGTCATAATTTAGCACATTTTAACAGCAAAATAAATTTCTAAAAAATGCAGCTCAGATTGCTTTAAGCTTACAGCACATAAGTTTATGATAGCTCCTGGACTTTATTTTTTGGTATTATTTCTGTCTGACCTCTTTTTAGTGCAGGTTTTTTCTCATCAAAAATTTTCTTGGTTTCATTTTTTTTTTTTTGCAAAGAGAAAAAAAATAACATCAAAGAATACATTGATAATGATTGTATAAATTGTATAAAATAGTAAAGATTTGTAATACACCAAAACTTACCTTTGGTAATGGACAATACCTATAGCTTCCACTAGCCAGTTTACAGCAGGTCTGTCCAGTCCTACATTCATGTTGACCATCAGGACAAACCACATTCTCTGATCTTAACACAACAGGTCCTGACAAGACTGGAGCCTTTTTCTACACAGCCCGGAGGACACATCGCATGTATACCCAGAAGAACAACAGTGTACACCGCCACTACAGCACAGACCCTGAAAAAAAAACAATTCAAAGCATTTCACAGACGACGAATTTCTGATTCAAACATTTTTTTCCTATTTCATCAGGCATTATACTGATTGATTGTAAGTCGTATAACGTCCTCCTCGATCATTCTTCACTCATAAAATGGAGACACCCCACTAGCCGATGGAGAGCTATATATGTTGTCTTATACTAGGAACGTAGGACCTTTGAGCAGTGGGGGATCTTTTTTCGTGCCAACACCTACTGCGACACGGGGCTTTAGTTATACGGTCTAATCTGAATTTCCGATCTCCACGTTCCACCGAGGTATTCGAACTTGCTACGTATAGGATCAAATCCTTACTTAATGATTCTAGACCAGACGTTCTAATAACTTCGCTATGCAGGCAATATCATGTATATTAAAAATTATTAAATTATATTTTGCTACATAAATGCTTATCGGAGTAGTGTCCTCTTCTAATGTTATATAGTTCATTTTTATCTTTTGTCTCAGACATGATTTAATCAAACGAATATGCGCAATCAGTTTTGGGATGTGAAATATAAATTATCCCGCTTCAGACAAATTTGTAGACAATTGATTGGATGAGAGCTCATCACATGACGCCCTGAAATTTTCAATATTACGTCTCTGAGCAGGGGGTGTATTAAATATCGGGCACGCGATTACGTTCGCAGCGTTGTTATTGTAAATAAAAATGGCGTCTAAGAAACGGTTTACGTAGGTAGTTTAGTTAAATTTCTTGTTACTGTAACGATTTTTTATGTTGATTGTTATTGGATTAAAACTTATTTTTTTCATAATATGCAAAAATATTTTTTTTATATCGATAAAGGTCTTCAGCGGGATAAATTCGTAACACAGTCAGTTAGTGACCTAATACGGATTCATACAGGGTGTGAAATGGAAATCCGTATTGGGGGAGGCGCAGCTGACTGTGTAACTAATAATGTACAATCAGTATTTGGATGTGCAATAAAATTTGCAGTGTCAGGATTGGGATGTGCAATAAAAATTGCATAATCAGGATTGGGATGTGCAATAAAAAATTGCATAGTCAGTATAGGAATGAGCAGAATTGAGAAATATAAATTATCTTTGTTAATTATATAGTTAAACTTTCTATAGACTAACCTTTGGTAGAGGGCAGCATCCATACTGACCACTGGACTGTTTACAGCAAGTCTCCCCAGGATTGCACATGGCTTGACCACCAGGACAAACCACATTCTCTGATATCAACAGAGCAGGAACTTTCTTAACCAATTCCGTGCCTTGACTGGACCCTCCTCTACAACATCCCTAAGGGTAGCATACAAAGCCATACAGGCAGCAGTGTCGACAATCACCACGGCACACAGCCTGACAACAAATAATTAACAGCATTTCATAGACGACAATTTTTGTCTCAAATCTTCATATTTCATGAGGTATTTTGATTTATTGTTTGTTGTTTAACATCCTTCTGGAGATTTTTTTTACTCATGTGGAGACGCCACCACTGTCTGTTGGAGAGGTTCAAGCCATTGAGCAGTAAGGGATATTTTCATGTCAAAAGATACTGTCACACGGAACCTTACGGTTGATACGGTCTCATCCAAAGTAACGGTATAGATCTACCTCTGACAGTGGAATTTAAACCAGCAGCGTAAGTATCAACACATTACTTCGTTACTCTAGACCAGACACTCTAAAAACTCCGCCACACGGTCACCATCAGTTATACTGTGAAATCACTTATTTTCCTTCGGGTTTAATTTTAGTTGTTTTTGAGGTATGGAGAGATCCACGAATTTTGACAACTACAAAATATAAAATGTCATATGCAATTCTCGTAACATTTCTCCCAAGACGAAATTAAATCAGAACAAAGCAAATAACTTTTTTTCAACCTCGAAAATTCAACCCCGTGAAAATATCTAATTTTAAATTATTGAAAAATAACTGCCACATATGTTAAAACAAAAAAAAATTGGAAGTAGGTCATCTTCTAATGTCATAGAGTTTGTGCTCTGTTTTAAAATGCCAACTACCATACTAAGAACACAATATTATTTAGCAGATCACTTTGATAACTGGAAACTGTCTCATGTTATTTAGAATTAATTTTTGATGGGAAAAATCTGCTTCGCACGAATATGACATTGTAAAGATTTGTAAGTATATGTTACCTATGTAAACAAAAATATGACACGGGTCTTGTTTAAATAAAGGTTTTCCACCTTAACAGCTAAAATTAAATGTTTAATAATTAATCCAAAAAAAAAATAACGCATTTCAAACATAAAAAAGAAAATATAGTTTTGAAAATTTTCAGCAGAAACAGTGTCGATATCAATTTTATTCAACAAATTTGCAAAATCTGTATTGGATCGAATGTGCAATATTAATTCCTTTTTGTACCTATTCATTATACACTTTAAATTTCTACAGTCTAACCTGTGGAAAGGGACAGCATCCATACTGACCAGTGATCAGCATACAGCAAGTACTTCGAGGATAGCACATTACCTCACCACCAGGACAAAACACATTATCCGACTTAAGGAAAATTATCTATCAAATAAATTAATTTTTTGTTGATAAAAGATTAAACAAAATATCATTTAATGAGTTTTGAGGTTGATGTATACACCATTAAAACATCACGATAATTTGAATACGATCCTTCAGTACACCTAGTGCTACAATAAACCTGAACATTTATTAAATCACTCCCTTTATTAAAAAGAACGATGTTATACTGTAATCTTAAATTTCAGACATATTTAATCAAACAAATATGCGCAATCAATCAGTATTGGGATGTGCAATAAAAATAGTATAGTCAGTCATGGGATGTGCAATAAAAATGGTATAGTCAATATTGGGATAAGCAGAAAATAGATATCTTTGTTAATTATATAGTTTAACTTTCTATAGTCTAACCTTTGATAGAGGGCAGCATCCATACTTACCACTTGACAGTTTACAGCAAGTCTCCCCAGGATTGCACATGGCTTGACCACCAGGACAAACCACATTCTCTGATATCAACAGAGCAGGAACTTTCTTAACCAATTCCGTGACTTGACTGGACCCTCCTCTACTACATCCCTAAGGGTAGCATACAAAGCCATAAAGGCAGCAGTGTATACCATCACTTCAGCACACAGCCTGACAAAAAAAAATAATAAACAGCATTTGATAGACGAGAATTTTTGTCTCAAATCTTCATATTTCATGAGGTATTTTGATTTATTGTATGTTGTTTAACATTCTTCTGGAGATTTTTTTCACTCATGTGGAGGCACAACCACTGTCCATTGGAGAGGTTCAAGCCATTGAGCAGTAAGGGATATTTTCATGTCAAAAGATACTGTCACACACGACCTTGCGGTTGATACGGTCTCATCCAAAGTGAAGGTATAGCTCTATCTCCAACAGTGGACTTTAAACCAGCAGCGTAAGGATCAACACATTACTTCGAGACTCTAGACCAGTCACTCTAAAAACTCCGCCACATGGGCAACATCAGCTACACTGTGAAATCACTAATTTTCGTTGCTGTTTAATTTTAGTTGTTTTCGAGGTATGGACCCATCCACGAATTATGAAAACTACGAAATATAAAATGTCATATGCATTCCTCGTAACACCATCCCACAACAAAATTAAATCCGAACAAAGCAAATAACTTTTTTTCGAACCTCGAAGATTCAACCTCGTGAAAATTTCTGATTTTAAATTATTGAAAAATAACTGATACATATGTTAAAAAAATCCTATTTGAAAGTAGGTCATCTTCTAATGTCATAGAGTTCGTGCTTTGTTTCTAAATGCAAACTACCATACTAAGAACACAACATGATTTAGTAGATAACTTTGATAACTGGAAACTCTCTCATGTCATTTAGAATTAATTTTTGATTGCAAAATCTGCCTTGCACGAAAATGTATACATTTGTAAGTATATGTAACCTATGTAAACAAAACTTTGTCACAGGTCTTGTTTAGATAAAGGTTTTACACCTTAACAGCTAAAATTAAATTTTTTAAATTTAATTAAAAAAAATAAAATAAAGTATTGCAAGCAAAAAAAAAAGAAAAAAAAGTCTTGAAAACTTTCAGCTGAAACAGTGTTGATATCAATTTAATTCAACAAATTTGCAAAATCTGTATTGGATCGAATGTGCAATAATTTCTGTTTGTACGTTCTCATTATACACTTTAAATTTCTACAGTCTAATCTGTGGTAAGGGACAGCATCCAAACTCAGGCGCGGATCCAGAATTTTTTTCCAGGGGTGGGGGGGGGTACACCTCAGTCAAAAAAAAATTCCAATCCCAGAAATTTCTTGCCAAGCAAAAAAAAAAAAAAGAAAGAAAAAGAAAAACGTAAAATCGCCCTAACGTCAAAAACCTATTTCGTGGGGGGTTGGGGGGGGGGGGGTAGTGGTGAATTCTATTGCTTCAAATCTTTCACTTATAATACACACTTCACACATATTCTCGTTTACCAGGGGGGTCTGAGTTTTTCAGGGGGGGGGTCCATAGTAGCTATTTTCTTGTTTTAGTATATACATTTTTTTACCTATTAAATTCGTGGGTGGGGGGGGGTCCTGACCACCCCGACCCCCCCCCTTATAGATCCGCGCATGATACTGACCAGTGATCAGCGTACAGCAAGTACTTTCATGATAACACATAACCTCACCACCAGGACAAAACACATAATCCGACTTCAGGCAAATTTTCTATCAAATAAATTATTTTTTTTTTATAAAAGAATAAAAAAAAATATTTGATGAGTTTTAAGGTTGATGTATACACCATTAGAACATCATGATAATCTAAATACGATCCTTCAGTACACCTAGTTCCACAATAAACCTAAACATTTATCAAATCACTCCCTTTATGAAAAAGAACAGTGTTATACTGTAATTTTAAATCTCAAACATAATTTAATTAAGCAAATACGCACAATCAATCAGTATTGGGATGTGCAATAAAAATAGTATAGTCAGTATTGGGATGTGCAATAAGAATGGTATAGTCAGTCATGGGATGTGCAATAAAAATTGCTTAGTTAATATTGGGATGAGCGGAAATATAAATTATCTTTGTTAATTATATAGTTCAACTTCCTATACACCAACCTTTGGTAGAGGGCAGCATCCATACTGACCACTGGACTGTTTACAGCAAGTCTCCCCAGATGGGCACATGGCTTGACCACCAGGACAAACCACATTTGGTGATATCAACAGAGCAGGTACTTTCTTTACCAATTCCGAGACTTGACTGGACCCTCCTCTACTACATCCCCAAGGGTAGCATACAAAGCCATAAGGGCAGCAGTGTCTACCATCACTTCAGCACACAGCCTGAAAAAAAAAATGATAAACAGCATTTGATAGACGAGAATTTTTATCTCAAATCTTCATATTTCATCAGGTATTTTGATTTATTGTATGTTGTTTAATACCCTTCTGGAGGATTATTTGCACTCATGTGGAGAAGTCACCACTGTCCGTTGGAGAGCTACATACATTAAAAATGGTCTTGTTTAGATGAAGGTTTGGAGCTTTTAATCTCTCTTGAACCTTTAGATCCAAACGTAATTCTTTGATAATATTTTTAAAAAAATCAAAATAACGTATTGCAAACACAAAAAAAGGAGAAATAAATTTGAAAGTTTTCAGTTGAAACTGTGTCGATATCCACTTAATTAAACAAATTTGCATAATCGGTATTTGAACGAATGTGCAATATTAATTCCTTTTTGTACCTATTCATTATACACTTTAAATTTCTACAGTCTAACCTGTGGAAAGGGACAGCATCCATACTGACCAGTGATCAGCATACAGCAAGTACTTCGAGGATAGCACATTACCTCACCACCAGGACAAAACACATTATCCGACTTCAGGGAAATTTTTTGTCAAATAAATTAACTCTTTTGTTGATAAAAGAAAAAAAAATGATTATTTGATAAGTTTTTGGGTTTATGTATACACCAAAAAACATCATGGTAATCTGAATACGATCGTTCAGTACACTTAGTGCCACAATAAACCTGAAGATTTATCAAATCACTGTCTTTATCAAAACAAACAAACATAGCTACAATAATGTAGCCCTTTCTGATTTTGTTTGGAAGACGTCTTCTCTAGAAAATGTCAGATAAAAATATCAGATTGGGCTACAATATCATACATCATACATACAAACACACTCATTTCCAAGTCATGATTTGAGTCAAAAAATACTGTGTAAAGAATGTAGCTCGAGACACATTTGTATAGTCACTTATGAACACTGAAGGGATAAAATTTCTATTTCAACAACATATTTTGGAGAGAACTTATATAGGCCATGCCTGATGTCCAAGCCAATTATGTAATCTTACTTTACATTATAAAATGTTGATTAAATTAAATTAAACATATTTTCAGCTTTCTTTTGAATGCATTTGTAATTCAAGTTTCTAAATTATGGCTGTATAAATCATATGCCAATTTTTTAGAAAGGAAAAAAAATGTCTTATTTTGAATTGAATCCATATAGATGTATGCTACTGATGCTTGTTTTGTTATAATTGACTTTTTAAAAACATGGATAATTTATAATACTATGTTAAAGCTGACATGAATTCTTAAAAACGCAACATTTTCATCTATGTACGACTTGTCTCATAGCTGTATTCCGCCATATTTCTCTTAGATACCTTGTCTCATTGTAACGATGTATACCCCAATGCTCTCGTTACAGTTCATTGATTTTTTTTGGTTTGGGTATCGACTTGTGCACATCTCCGATGGTAAAGCATATGAGAACACATAAGGAAATCAAGACATTTCAAAACCACAATAAACAAAATAATAATCATTATGCATATTTCTGAATAATTATTGATTTGAATCAAAAGAAAAAAAAATACAAGTTTGGTGAGAAATTTAGATGCACGAGTACGTATTTTTACAGTGCGCCAATTTATGCAGAATAAACTTGAAATAAAAAGCAGTAAAATCTGCAACATATTTTGAAATTATTATCATTTGAATGGCGCAAAACAACCAACGTCTTTGATTTGCAGACCCTATGCAATTGGTGCATATCGAGAAAACGCCTCGAACGCTGTAAACGTACCCATACCTGGTAATAAGGTTACTGCATCGGTTCGAAGATGTGCACAAGTCAAGTGAAATACACCCTGAATTCCATTTATTGAAATATGCATCACAAAAAAGAAATAAACTCCGTAAAATCTCAATAGTAAACACACTGTCATTACTTTGTACAGACAAGCACGTCGATACACCTAGTCCGTGCTAATCAGATTTTGGTCAGGGAAAATATCACAAGTGGAAAGAGAAGTTATTTGGTCATTGCGCGGCTGAAGGGGGGGGGGTATAACTGCTGTTCATAAGCTATAATTGTGAATTGTCTATCTACGTGTAGCTCTAATATCCATTATATACAAAGTCATGTATAAAGTCTGCAGTTGGTTTGCGTCGCAAAATTCATTTCTCAATTATAACTGATAATTGTAGTACTAATATCTAATCTAAACCAAGTAATTTGATGTACGGCAATTATTTACTTCAGATCTTAAAAGCAATTAACCAGAATAATTTTTTTTATGTGTACATAGATCTATACGTTCTTTAACACACAAACACACCAAGAAATGCCATCCCTTGTTCAGATTGACATTTAGGCATATTATTTTTTTAGGCGGGGGGGGGGGGTGCAAAAATAATTGACAGACCGTTATCTAAATATTCTTGGAAGACGGACATCTCTTCTGAATTTTATTTTGAAAATTTATTATAAATGTGTCACTCCAACCACAATGTATGTGCATTTGAGGTATGTGTAAATGTCTTATAATTATAGTGTTTTCGAGAGGCTTTCGAGATTTCAGTATCCCTGCCTGATAGTATAGCTACTTTTTTATGCTTAGAAATAATTTCTGTAGGAGTATCTGGGAGATAGTTCTAAAAGCTAAGGTAGGGAGTTTTGACATTGGTTGAATACAGATAATTTTTATTTACTAATTAATTGTATATTGAACTAACTCTCTTTTTCTCCCTCTCCCTCTCTCTCTCTCATTGTAACCATCTAGAGCTCTTAGATCAATAATAGCCATAAGATCCAACGCACTTTGTGCTGTCCATTTATTAAGCCTTAGGACAGATCAAGGGTTTTTTTTCAGGCGGGATGTCGAAACTTCATAAATTGAAAAATAATTTTAATTTGGACGAGAAGTTAATCCGAACGGCAAAATTGAAAGAGAAACTAGATGTATTGTGAGCAATGAGCGCACTAAATGATACCTCCGCCGCCCATATGGTTATAATGGCAAAGTCCATATTTTGCTGTTGTAGTAAAACCCAAAATACGTTTCGGATCAAAAAGTAAAATAGGAGGTGCACAATGGTAATAAGTAATACACGTCAAAGATTCTGTGAAAGTTTTATTTAATTTCACAAAGTAGTATAAGAGGATTTGCGGATAGGAGATGGGTACCCCAAAGCGTAGCAGACCTACGGACGGACATAACTACGTACATGTATTACTATATACCCTCACACTTTTTAAGCGGGAGATATAATAAACGTGAAATATACATCACAGGAATTGTACATCGGGAACTTTCTCAAATACCCTCTCAAACGCATTGGCGTCGGAAGCAAATTGAAAGGGGGGGGGCTAAGTGCAAAGAATTTTTTTTCAAACATTCAAAAAAATCTGACAAGCTTAAAAAAGGAGGAAATGTCCTTTTCCTAAACACAAATATCCTATTTCGTGTGGGGGAAAGGGGGATTGAATTCAGTAACAACTTTTTTCTCCAAACACCAACACTTTCCTCTTTTTTTATTTTATACTGCGACTTGTGTGAAAAGCGAGGGGGGGAACCTACGCAGCAATACTCAATGTCTATACAAAGTATATATTTGAAAAAAAAAATTACCCCCCCCCCCCCGGTTTCGACACTTATATGGCTAAATGCTGAATCTGTACAACAAACAAGAGAGTTTTTAACAAGAGAATTTTCAAAAGGCTAATTGTAGGTAGAATGTGGAATTCTCACGGGGGCGGGGGGGGGGGGGCTCTCTTTTTCTCTGCTTTTTCTAGTAATCATTTATTATTTATGTCTAGAAATTCAATTCACATTAAATTTCTTTTTTCATTATCATTGTACACAGAATCAAACTCATTTATTATACCCTTCGCAACAAGTTGCGTGAGGTATAATGTTTCGAACCCATCAGTCAGCCCTTTTTTTGGTCAGCGCAACTTCTTACAAACTAATGCACAGAGTTTTGTTGAACAATGCTGATATTCATAGGAGTCAATGTGTCTGTATTTGTACATCACCAGGAAATTCCGAAATCATTACTTTTTCGGGAATTTCCGCACTTTTACATTTTGATTTTGGCCATATCTTTAATATAAAGATGAGCAGTTTGTCAGCACAATTCCTCATAAACCGGTGCATACAATTTCGTCAAACTTTTGTGGGAGCGTGGGGTATATGAATTTGCTAACTTTTTCTTTCATTGTGCATAAAATTATAAATAACTTTAAATCAAATAAATATATATTAGGTCTAATAAAGACAATACACAGTATTTTTTTAATTATATTTTATCATAAAGAAATCCGATCTGTTTCAGACGTTTTTCTTTAAATATTTTTATGAGAGTGTTATGCATGTTTTATTAGCCCCCCCCCTCCCCTTTTACAGGAAAATATCTTCATATCTCCAAAAGGTGAATGATTCAAATTAATGCATGCTTTATTATAAATTTGATGAAGTTAAACCATGTTTCAAAAATTTTATTTACACCATTTACAGACAAGAATAATGTTTATTCTTGAAAAAAAATTATTTGCATTTTCTTTAGTCAACCCCACGGCGATTTCAACCTTTGATATTTTCCCTGACCAAATAAAATGATCGGCATGGACCACGTGTGTCCAAGCAGTTTTTTACTGTTGAGTTAGCAATGGATTACATGATTTCTGAGATGCATTTTTCAATAAAAGTAAAATAGGATAATTCTTTCGACATGTGCACATCCCTGTAACGATAGCAGTATTCAGGTAAATATTTCGATCACTGCGTTTGACGCGTTTTCTCGACTGACCTGCGTGGAATTTTTGCTCTACTTGAATATTTTCCGTGTAAGTGTACTTTCTATATTGCAGCAAAAACATTCAAAAATAATTCAATTCTCGGTATAGTTCTAGTTTTTGTTGAATTTTTACTTTTCAAACATGTATTGGTCAGTTTATGGACTTATTAAAACTATGCTATCGGAGATGTGCACATGTCGACAGCCAGGATAGAAAATCACTGAAGTGAAACAGCTCTAAGAGGCTATATATAGTAGGTACAGGTGGCCAAAAATGTTCGATCAAAAATGGCGGAATCGAAGAAATATGGCGGACAAAGGCGTACAGGAATGTAGTAAGTCGTACAAAGATGAAAAATGATACCTTTTTAAGAGTTCATGTCAGCTTTAATAATATTCGTTGTAAATATGTGAGTTTTGCAAATTAAGGGAATCACTCTATCATCTCTACGTCTCACAAAATCATTATATAAGCTAAATTTATTTTGCTGCATGTACATGTAGTCACAATGTATATAAGGAATAAAGGAGCATAGATGAAAATTTAAAATTAATACTTTCTTACGTTTATTTATAATATCACGACTTAGAATTCCACACGAAAATAAAATAAATATCATTATTCATCTCAAAGTTAGTGAAACTTCGAATTTCTAGACGGATTTGATAAACACATCTTCGCACTTTCAAAAAATATAATTCTTATGAAAAATGATAATTTGTCTTGTATTCTTACATTAGCAAGAGGACAGCATCCATATTCCCCTGAATCCTGTATACAGCAGGTGCTCCCGTCGGGACAAAAGGACTTCCCGTCCTAACACAGAGTCCCGGGAATTGAGGGGTTCGCCTTGGGACGGAAATAAAGTGTATCACAGTGGACGATCGCCACAACCAATAGGAAGAGTAGAACGCCGCGCATCTACATATATAGAGATAGGGACAGGTAGTTATGGGTGAGAGTTTTTGACCGAAGCAGGTTAATTTTTTTAAGGAATGAAACACGATTCTGACTTGCCTTCATTCAGTCTTGACTGAAAGTTTCCAAGACGTATGAACATCATTGTTGTCGAAACAGAGGAGGGGACTAGGAAGGTTTTGCCCCAACTTTTTTGCAAAGATATACATAATATATAGGCATTGAATAATAGGGTTTACCTTTTTCTGTTGGTTTATCCCAACCCACACGTTCAATTTGCTTCCGACGCTTATGAACATCATCATGAAAGAGTTTAAAATTTACATGCTTACAACAAATTACGTAGATTTTGAATTCTGAACGAATTGTACATGCAATACCATTTTGAACTAATATTATTAAAGCTCGTTTTCAATTTGTTTGAGTTATCTTTCTTATTACGCATATCCTGGTATTAAATGAATGTTGAAGCTATTCAAAAATAAAAAAAAATACAATGAGTATGATTAAAACGTGTACTTCACAATATCTTGTAGTGGATTTAATATTATTCAGAAATTAGCCTTGACAAATGTTCCAGGATATGTATAAGGGTATAACCAGGGTAAGGGTCATACAATAATTATCAATGAACTTTCTTAACTTTTATACAAGTGACACATGTACATGTATATCTATCAGACCCAGAACTTTCTGAACTTTTTATACAAGTGACACATGTATATGCTTATATATCAGACTCAGAACGTTCTTAAATTTTATACAAATGACACATCTACATGTATATCTATGAGACTCAGAGACAAGGCAAAATTTATCATCGTGATTGGTCACAATCATAATGTTTTGATGAGTTACAGCTCTTCTATGTATCTAAGAGACGCATTCATAATTATATTTTGTTTTATTTATTTATCCCCCAACAAAAAAAAAATCAGATCAGAAATATTTCAGTGTCTCGAAAGATATAAATTCAAACATAAATCTTCAAATTTATTGGGGGGGGGGGGGGTAGGAAGATAACAAACAATGTTAATAAAATTTATGGATATAAACGAAGAAATTCATCGATGCTTAAAATACCAATAATCAGAAGGTCTTCAGTTCTGCTGTATCTCAGTCGGCGTTGTACGTTTTCCAATAACCTCACTAGCATCAAGATGTAAGCGTGGCACTGTAAGGTGCAGAATAAATAAAATCGAATTCCAAGGGACACATATTTTTTTCTAATGAGTATGTTCTTTTGCACCTGTCCCATCTTAGTTATTTTCAACAGAACAAATTATATATACATGTACATGTAATACAATTATATTATTATAAGCTATTCATATAAAGTTCTTCCTTAATCTGTTTTGAGTATTTTTTTTCACCACGTTAAATGATTGGTAATGAATACTCCAAATTTGTTTTTACAAAAGTATAATGGAAAATGTGAACACTAAGATACCTTTTAGTCAATTCTAACTTCTTCAGAAATAAATCTTTACAATTCTTCAACGATATAAGAATTTATATATACTAGTATTATGATATATTAAAGTTTATGAAGTTGTATGCATCCGTGATAATTTGTCTGACTTAATGTCTCTTGAACTTTCATATTTAGTTCAAGGTCAAAAAGGTCAAATTTGGTGGTAACCAAGGAAAGGTCTTGTCACAAGGAATACACATGTTAAATATGAAAGCCAGGGCTCCACTAAATCAAAAGTTATGGGCAAGGTTTACGTTTTGCGGACAAGCAGAGAAACAGACAAACATACAGGCAGAGAGACAGACACGACAAAAACTATTAATCCCCGAAACTTCGTTTACGGGGGCATAAAAATAAGTTTTAAGCTATATATGATGTTTATGACATGCATCGATCAAACATGTATCTGTTGATAAATAGAAAAATGTATAAAAATCGACTCTTTGTCGTTGTCAATACTCAATGTATGAATGACTTTATGTTATAGTTTACACCTGTATGATTTTAAAATCGCACACCTAGATGTTATATTTGAATGTCCCTGGATTCGGAGTATGACTTCGTAGTCCTTGCATACATTTTATATGAATTTTAAAAACAGATCACAGAAAATAAAGAGATGTATAAGTCTGAAATCAAAAAGCTGAAGAAACATTATGATGAAATAATTTTTATACAAGAGACACATGTACATGTATATATTTCAGACCCAGAGACAAGGCAAAATATATCATCGTGATTGGTAAACTAGTGAAAAAAAGACAATGGACAATGATTTTTTTTCATCGAAGAAAACAATGGAACAAAAACATTTCTAGTATTAGGTACAAATGGGACACAGTCATTATGCGTTGATGAGTTACAGCACTTCGATGTGCCTAAAGAGACGCATTCATATTTATGTTTTGTTATATTTATTTATCTCCAACAAAAATTCAGATCAGAACTATTCCAGTGAATCGAAGGATATAAATTCAAACATGAATCTTCAAATTAAAAGGGGAGGGGGGATAAGAAAGTAATAAACAATGTTTATGTCTTAATTTTTTGGTATATATAGAGTTCTATAGTGTTCTAGTATCAAGAGTATACTGTCTTTGTCACTTAGTTACTAATTGCTTCTGAAAATAATTGTACTTTATTTTGGCAATGTTATAAAATTTTGTATAAGGAGAAGACTATCTAAGTTGTTATAGAACTTGTGTCTTATCCTTTTGGCTTTAATTGTCAATAAAATATGTTCAATTCAATGTTTATAGAATTTATGAATTGAACGAAGATATTAATTGATGCTTAAAATACCTATTATCAAAAGGACCTCGGTTCAGCTGTAACTCAGTCGACATTGTACTTTTTTAATGAATTTGTTCCAAGAATCTCACTTACATGAAGATGTAAGCATGGCACCGTAACATTTATTTTTCATTCGAGTGCCAAGGGACACGTAATTTTTTTTTATATTGAGATTTTGTTTTGTACCTGTCCCATCTTTGCTATAAATTTTCAACAGAACAAATTATATATACTAGTAATACAATTATATTATTATAAGCTATTGATATAAAGCTCTTCCTTAATCTGTTTTGAGTAATTTTTTTCACCACGTTAAATGATTGATAAAGGTTACTCCAAATAACAATTTACCAAAGTATAATTAACTAGAAACTTAATCTTATCGAAAATTGGGTCTTCCGTCCGAATTTTCGATAAGATGCAGCATTTTGGCCCCTTATGGCCCTTTATTACGTAATGTATGATCATACCTAATTGTTGTAGATTGTTAAGATAAACATTTTTGCTACAGAAATATATTACAGAATCTTGATTTTAAAGAGTTATAAATTAAAATGTTTTTGTCCCTTTATGCGCCTTATTTGAGGAGACAGTACCTTTTTCTTCTTATAATATTAATTAAAGAACTTGTTATTCTGAACAACTTTTATTATATATCTGTTAACAAATTATTAACAGGTTAAAAGATATCAAGAAAGCGTGTCAAATTTTGAAAAATATTTTTGAGACTATTTTTCGACCCTAGGCGAGCTTCAATAGCTCTACATTTAAAAAAAAACCTGACATAATTATGATAACATGAATTTACTTTGATTTTGCTGTTGAAATATTGTTTTTAAAAATAAAATAAGAAAATCAAGAAGGCCAAAAGCCGGCGAGCCACACAGAGATGCACACTAACTGCAGAAAAGTTTTTTTGCTGACAGTGGTCCATTCCATTTTTCCCAGGACCAGTGAGCACAGCTCTTCAGCTACATGCACACTAAATCATTTTCTATAACAACTGCAATCATTATCCTTTTCGTCATTAACAAAGTTTGGTTATTACAACCGTCTTTAGTACTTTAGCGCTTAATCAAAACGATAAACTACTGCATCCGGGGGGGGGGGGGGGGGGGGGGGGCTAGGCTTACCCCCACCCCCTTCTTTTTTGCAAACATATGTATTATATAGGCATGCATTGAATTTTTGTTATACCTTTTATTATTTATTTACATGCATGTATCTTGTACTGCCTTCCGTGATGTAAACCTCATTACGTCAGAGTTTAAGGTAGGACAAAACACCTGTGGATTCTATTTCAACCCATTTCTTAAAGAGTACTGGAGTAAAGAAGAATCATAATACTATATTGACAACTATGAATGATCTCTGTAAAAAATAATAAGTTTTCGCATGTTTGTGTCATATTTTGTGAAAAAATCAGAGAATCCTATATATTGGTTACTTCGGGGCTTACATTTTTGAATGTTTTTATGCTAACTAAGTGTAATAAACAAGCATGTGACAGTCTGTTATAAATGCAGTGTATCTTTTGTTCCATACATAGTCCAGGACTGATATTTGGACACCTATATAGGAGTCTTCATTCTTTATGTAATACTAAGGTCAAGATCATATCAAGAGGTCAAAGGTCAAATATTGTGACGTCATCTACTGAATCTTTTAATTTTTTTGTCATTGAAATTTATTTGATCGCAAAAATATCTGAAACCACCGGTTCAATTTTCTTTATTTTCACACATTTTAGTCTAGGGCCCATTTGAATCATTCTGTTGATTTTTTGTAAAAATTGAATGATAAATTTTCTCTAAAGAAAACTTAAACTGTCAGATTTTGAAGAGTAAATTTTCAATTCCGACGCTACGGATGTTCTATTTTTACTTAATATTTTACTCAAATTTTCCAGTATCAAGTTGAGTTGCTAACTAAAAGCGACAAAAGGATATCTTTATTAAAAGTATTACACAAATTTGCAATAGATCAATTGATAATTAATTCTAAAATAAGGCTCATTCTCAAGTCTAATGTCTGATTTCACAATCTTCTTACAGGGGTCTGATAAGCCATATTTCAGACTATGTGGGCAAAATATGTGCGGTTGAATTTCTTTCATATCATACATAAAAAGAGATTTTGTATCCTAAAACAAAATAGCAAAGTTTAAGGAAAATTGAATTTGAGGAAAAATTTGGCCTACTAATACCTAGTGTGTCCTACCTTAACACCAATGAATGCGACATTACGATCCGCCAATTATGTGACGTAAGCGGTCTAATATTTCATCGACAGGTCCAACATCTCACTCTGCAGTCAAATATCGATTTTTTTTATTCCCATAAAGTAAAACATTATACATTTATTGACTGAGTTCGAGGGCAACATGCGTTTTGTCGGACCCAAGAACCAAACTGTCTGCCTGAGGCCGTTAGACCGAAGGCAGACAGTTTGGTTCGAGGGTCCGACAAAACGCATTTTGCCAAAGAACTCTGTCAATAAATGTTTTGTTATACCTTTCATTTTTATATCACTCAGCGGTCCAACATCGATTTTTTTTTATGCCCGCTCAGCGAAACATTAAAAATGTTAGACTTTTTTTCTGTATAGATTTGTATAGGAACAAATTGTTAAATGTTAAACAACATAATCCTTTTCTTTCCACTTTTTTACTATAAGGCTTATATCTTTGAATAAATCTTAAAAAAATGTTTAATAAACATTGGTATAACCAAGCAATACAAATAACGACTTATTTTTATAATGGTAGGGGAAACACACATTTAAATGTGATCATTTGTTATCTAATAATCAATATCATTTACTTATGTGTCGTAAATTCACAATTTCACAATTCTTGTGACTGTAAACTAATTGGCAGAGAGTAATATAATCTTACTGGAAAATATAACCTTGGAAAAAAGGATGGTGTGGTTTTTTGTCAAAAAAATCACATATCCTTTAGAAATATCAGAATTTGCCGCCAAAAGAAGCAAGACAAAATTAGTCCAGATTACGATTTTTAATTTTTTTATCAAAAGAACAAATGATTAAGGTAGAGGGCAGATAATTTTGTGTTGAATCGCTGTGCGAGTGTCCAAAGTCAGTTATATAGTATTACGTTGAAAAGTATAATTACTCGCAACGGTAAAAAATGAAATTCAACAAGCAAAATAATTTACTGAGAATCATTCTTCTTCATCGTTGCCCAATCTTCAATGTTGAGTTTTGAAGTCAGTTGTTAATAAAATTTTAAAGTCATATTAGCTATATCAGTTTCAATCAAAATTATCAACACGATGATATCTCGTTATTTTGAGATAAGTGTATTGAGTCAGAAGGGGAAAAGATACAGAAGCAATGACGTTGCCATTAAGCAATTTAAAGGACGATATGTAGAGCAGGGTCATCACACTATCGATGAAATACTGAGTCGTAAAACGTTAAAAGAATCAAGTTGATTTTTTTCAATATTAACAAGTACTGGGTTTTTTTGTTTTGTTTAGTTTTTTGAATTTTTACATTTCTTTAAAATATTTTAGCGGCATGAATCTCATTAGCATCAGTCCACGAACACATGAAAGCTCTCCAATACACAACTTTTCTTTAAATAAGGTCCAAACAAACCAATTGATTAAGGATTTGCTCTTAATTATGGAAAATGAATTTAGTTAATATGGTATGCTATTAATGTAGAACAAAAAATTGCACTTTACGTTTGTGAATAAAATATAATGAACGTTCAAAATGAAAAATGCATGATATTTTAACTGGATTTATTTTGAAATACCCTGTATCCAATTCTTGTTTGTGACATCTGTGGCAACGCACTTTGAAAAAATTACGCACTTTGAAAATTTTTTTCAAAGTGCGTTAAATTTTGGGACCAGGTTAACGCACTTTGAAAAAATAATTTTTTTTTCAAAGTGCGTTAATATCGACCATATTAACGCACTTTGAAAAAAAAATTCTGCATGGCTTAGTCAATATTGAATGAATATTCCTACAAATCTTAGGTATGATAAATTATCATTTGAACCTGATTTGATACTTTTTGTCCCAGTTTGGCAGGCACGTAGTATCGGGGGGGGGGGGGGGGGCAGGGGGGGCCGGGACCCCCCACTTTTTCTCCGGACATTACCTTTACTATAGGAAATGTATACTGAAAGGAAGGTTTGCTCCCCCCACATTTCAGCACAGTGTAGCGTTATAAAGAAAATTTACCCCAAAAAGTTTGAATTTAAAGAAAGTTGGTCTTGAAGTTAGCCAATTTTTTTTTTTTTGCTTGTAAACTTTTTGAGGTAAGTAAAAAATTTTCTCAGGTTGGCCCCCCACTTTCAAAAACGATGCTACGTGCCTGAGTGGGAGATATTAATTTGGGTCTATCTGTCTAGCCGTCTGTCTAGCTGTCCGTCCATCCGTCTTTCTGTAACACTTTCGTTTCCACACGATATCTCGCCAACCTTTTGAACATTTGCAATGAAATTTAACATAACAGAATCCCTGTGGCTTTAGGAAGACCCCTTTTGAATTTGGGTTCAAAAGGTAAACATTCAATGTCGTAAAGAACTACGAACGATAGTATTGTTCTTCCGCCTATCTCTTCGTCAATTCTCAAATGTTAACATATTGTAATGATTCTAAAAAAATTTTTATAGATATTTATTTGAATTTCATAAACCTTGCTTATTTGGGATACCAAGAAGAAATAACTCTATAATTTTGGCAAAACTTGTGTATTTAAATACCTGGAGTTTAAAAGAGAGATTATCAGATTATCAGATATGGTATCAAATTAGCATCGAAAAGCAGACAGGTACTGTAGATTCCTTAATATAAGCGAGGAATTAATTTCTGCGTTATTTCGCGAGAAGTATCACTCGCGAAAAAAAAATATTTCTCGCTTTTATTTTTCTGGTGCTTAAATCTATGTAAAATCTGTTAATAAACCGTTCATTCGCGAATTATAATTCTGGCGATTTGACGTTTGAGAGCCAGTTTGCGATAAAAAAAAACACTCGCGAAAAATAAGGAATTTACAGCTAGTTATTAATATTCTGATTTTCCTGAAAATGAACATAAATAGACTTTGAGATTTAAAAGAACAAAATTTCGATTTACTGCAAACTTCCTTGTACAGTTCTTATACTGTATTTAGAATGCTCTTTTTTTCAAATATCATTGACACTTAAAGTTACGAGTTATAGAAATAGATATATCTGGGTGGGAATGATAAAGAGTTGAGCAAAGCATGTTCAGTAAATCATTTAACATCGATCCCGATACAAATTACGTCAACATTCCAAACAGAAAAAAGGAACATACACATAAAGTAATAACACACATAATCACATCACTATATCCCATCATACATTGCGATGGGATATAATACTGTTGTCTATTTCTAAAATAAAAGTCTAATTCCTTTTGTTTCATGAAAATTTTTTCAAAGTGCGTTAAATGTTTACATGGTGTAAAATTATGATGTACAGTTTTAACGCACTTTGAAAATTTTTTTTCAAAGTGCGTTGATTTGGTCCCAAATTCAACGCACTTTGAAAAAATTTTTCAAAGTGCGTTAACCTGGTCCCAAAATTTAACGCACTTTGAAAAATTTTTTCAAAGTGCGTAATTTTTCATAGTGCGTTGTAACAGACGTTCCAGGTCAATACAAGGATTTATTTCCTCTACATTGATCTAAAAATAGATTGGGGAATTTCAAATTGATACAAATTGTTTTAAAAAGCTATTTAAACGACAATGATTTGTATTTTCATGTGAACAAAACATAAGCGAATATATTTTTAGGTAAGGGTGGTAATTAAGAGGGTATACAGGGACATCCCCCACCTGCAACACTTACTGAACATTAATTTTTTTTAACTTTTTGGCAGTAATTTTTGAATTCCTTGATAATGCTTCTTCCTTTCAAAATCTATCCTAAAAAAAAAACTTTTATGTCTTCTAAAATTGATTTAAAAAAAACTTCAAATTGATACGCCTGGTAAGGTTTATTAACGTTTTAATTCTGCTACTCTCTTGTATTTGGCTAGGACTTAATAAAATGCAAACAAGTAATGAGCTGTATCATTTTATCAATTATCAGTGAATCATATAATAAAACAATTATTGCTGTTTTTTCGGTCAATACAATGATATAGCCATCTTCGAAGTACAATATTCACCTCGCCCTTCGGGCTCGGTGAATATTGTACTCCTCAGATGGCTAAATCATTGTATTGACCTCAAAAACCAGCAATAACTGTATAATATCTCATAGGCCACTGTTTTATTAACCGAAACGCTTCAATGCTTTTGGTGCAGATGTCAAAGGACATCCTTGATTTTAAAAGGTAAATCTTTACAGACTTTACGTAATAAAAATTAAAAAAAAGATGTTTCAGTCAGTTTTTGCTATCACGCATACATCACCTGATTACTGTATGGCTGTTATGTTCACATGTAAGGTCTGTAGACACATGAATGTTGAAATTATTGCCAAAAAATATCTCGAGAAATTTGCACTCGAAATTTAAATGAATATGAACTTTTGTGAATTTATTGTGACGCAGTACTTTTAAGTTCAGACACTTCAAGGATATAGAATAATGTGCAATTTTAATTTACAAGACTTATGAACAGGTCTAATGAACTTCATCACATTTAACCATAGAATTTCTTTTTGTCTAAAATAAATATCTAATTATTACACATAATCAGTAAAATAATTGAGCAGACGAATTTATATCTAGAGTTCTATTTCAAATGTGATGCCCTCGTTGTGTACTTGTTAAAAGGTCTGCTCTAGAGTAGGGGAAGTAAGGAGCTGGTCTTTGGGCCATAAAACTTAGATGAGCTCACTTTTGATCTCAGTCTCACTTTTTCCAAAGGACTTCATAGTGAAAACGTGAGATTAAGGCCAAAAGTGAGCTCTAGTTAACTATAGTAAATCAAAGTGTCAAAGTTTTCGCCAAAGTTTTTCAAAGTGTCAAAGTTTTCGCCAAAGTTTTTCAAAGTGTCAAAGTTTTCGCCAAAGTTTTTCAAAGTGTCAAAGTTTTCGCCAAAGTTTTTCAAAGTGTCAAAGTTTTCGCCAAAGTTTTTCAAAGTGTCAAAGTTTTCATCAAAGTTTTTCAAAGTGTCAAAGTTTTCGCCAAAGTTTTTTAAAGTGTCAAAGTTTTCGATAAAGTTTTTCAAAGTGTCAAAGTATCCAAGTTTTCGACAAAGTTTCTCCAAGAATAAAAGTTTTTGATAAAGTTTCTCGAAGAATAAAAGTTTTTGATAAAGTTTTTTAAAGTGTCAAAGTTTTCAATAAACTTTTTCAAAGTTTTAAAGCATCCAAGTTTTTGATAAAGTTTTTTGAAGTATCCAAGTTTTCGATTAGGTTTTTCGAAGTATCCAAAATTTCGATAATGTTTTTCGAAGTATCAAAGTTTTTGATAAAGTTTTTGGAGGTATCAAAGTTTTTGAAAAAGTTTTTCAAAGTGTCAAAGTTTTCGCCAAAGTTTTTCAAAGTATCAAAGTTTTCGCCAAAGTTTTTCAAAGTGTTAAAGTTTTCACCAAAGTTTTTCAAAGTGTCAAAGTTTTCGTCAAAGTTTTTCAAAGTGTCAAATTTTTTGTCAAAGTTTTTCAAAGTGTCAAAGTTTTCGCCAAAGTTTTTCAGAGTGTCAAAGTTTTCGCCAAAGTTTTTCAAAGTGTCAAAGTTTTCGCCAAAGTTTTTCAAAGTATCAAAGTTTTCGTCAAAGTTTTTCAAAGTGTCAAAGTTTTCGTCAAAGTTTTTCAAGTGTCAAAGTTTTCGCCAAAGTTTTTCAAAGTGTCAAAGTTTTCACCAAAGTTTTTCAAAGTGTCAAAGTTTTCGTCAAAGTTTTTCAAAGTGTCAAAGTTTTCGTCAAAGTTTTTCAAAGTGTCAAAGTTTTCGCCAAAGTTTTTCAAAGTGTCAAAGTTTTCGCCAAAGTTTTTCAAAGTGTCAAAGTTTTCGCCAAAGTTTTTCAAAGTGTCAAAGTTTTCGCCAAAGATTTTCAAAGTGTCAAAGTTTTCGCCAAAGTTTTTCAAAGTGTCAAAGTTTTCGCCAAAGTTTTTCAAAGTGTCAAAGTTTTCGCCAAAGTTTTTCAAAGTGTCAAAGTTTTCGCCAAAGTTTTTCAGAGTGTCAAAGTTTTCATCAAAGTTTTTCAAAGTGTCAAAGTTATCACTATAGTAAATCAAAGTTTTCAAAGTGTCAAAGTTATCACTATAGTTAACTATAGTAAACTATAGTTAACTATAGTTAACCATAGTATTTTTTTTGTTAGGGCAGGCCTGACCCTCACGTAGCGGATTCGATTCCCCCTGTGGGACGTAGATCCCTGGATGAGATCGTATAAATGGAGGTCCCGTGTCGCAGTATGTAGGTACTGGCACGAAAAACATCCCTCCCTGCTAAATGGCACTGAATGCCGAGTATAGGACAAAATTTGCAGCGTGGTGGCGTCTCCACGTGAGTGAAAAATTCTCGAGACGGAGGTTAAACAATATACATGTACAATCAATCAATCAATCAATTAATCAATCAATCAATCATTCAATCAATCAATCAATTATGATGCATTTAATACTTTGTAAACCATTATTTAATAATTATTAAGAAATGATTCGAATTTATTTTACCGAATTTCTTTTTAAAATGACGCTGCTTTCCTGAAATCAGGAACATTTCTATAAAATATATAAAACACTTGTTCATGGTGAAGCTCACAGAAATTTCAACTGAAACCCAAATACTGTAAATTTAACTAGTAATCTGCAAAGTCTATGGAAAGCAGCTGCTGTTTCAGAAACAGTTAATCACTAAAGCTTTTGATCAGAATAAGAGTTTGCATTTATAATATTGTAATTTGTTTAAAAACTTTATGCTGTACACGGAATATGCATTTATCACTTAATGGTCAAATAAAGCTACA
>NW_026928917.1:0-36373 GCF_032062105.1 Saccostrea cuccullata | reverse complement strand
TGTTTTAAGGAGATCCGTACCATCCCCCTAAAATGAAATACTACATGTATATCGGCCTGAACTTGAGTGTTTATGCTTAGTATGTGGATAGCTGTCTAATTAACATGTAAAAATGTTCTCTTAAAATCACCAACCTCCTGGAAGATTGTTCAGATACTGTATTGCCTTCCTAAGATCCTGACTTGGTACACTACTACCAAAGGGAGTTGTTAAAAGAATTTCAGTGATGTAGGGTTTCTCAAGTTCTGCGCTGACTAGATCTCTTTGTTGTTCTTGGCAATACATAATCTTTATACAAACAACAAAAATTGAAAAGTTATCCAACAATCAATCAAAATTGAATGTATCTACAAGACTTCAATTAAGTACAGCAAAAATCGGTTATGACTAAGTCGCTTGGACCTATGAAATTACTTCGCTTTATCCATAATTCATTATAACCCTATACAAAATGTATGTCATTTTTATATCTGGGGATCCAAGATGACTTTGCTTTATCTGTAAATTCGCAATATCCGTGTTTGTACTAAACAATGCAAGTTTTGCTGTATATACAAATTGATACTAAATAAGTCCTATAAATATAGACATAAAACAGCAAGACTAGGACAAATTGCAACATTACAGATTCTGAAGTTTTTTGGTTGTTGTTGCCAAAATGACATATTGACATGTGTCTGTGCACTGTATATATACATTCTATATTAGGGTACAGAGAGAGAGAAAAAGAGGGTATACAAACTTATTTTTAAAATCACCTGGCCTTCTTTTTGTTTTTGAACTACAGTTAAAGAATCCCAGATGCATCAACTTAAAGAGTTTGATGATTCAAGGGAAATATACGATGGCCGATATCAGCCATGACAGTTTACATACAAATTTAAGGGTAGCGTGTCAGTGAATTGTTTCACATGGCAGTCTAACCTTAAAGCAAAGTGGCAAAATGTACAAGCTGTCATTCAGTGATGTCAAGTTACTGTGGCATGATATACACTTTGCTTTTCGTAAAGTGTACAGCGTGTTCATACAACTTTGCTTGATTGCACTTTACCCTTAAGTGCAATTAGAATACTTTATATCCAAAAAACAAATAAATGAATAAAAAAAGATAAGATCAACTAACCAGCATGGGGGAACTATTAGCATTGAGAAAGTTCAGTTTCTGAGACTTTATTGTGGTCGCAATCGGGGCCAAAATGATTATTAACATATGCGTATATTCAATTTTGTTTTACTTAACTTTAACTTATTGGTGATATTCATGTATGAACCTTTAACTATGAAGTATAATGTATTTTAATTAACCTTAAACGTGTGGCTATATATCTGCTGCTTAATCTATTTATGTATTTATTACATAACAAAATATGTTCAAATCTATCGTCCTGAGTGTCGAGTAAAGGTCAATTTTTGGAGCCCATCACCGGTATATTGTGACTTCATTATATAAGTGAAAAATGTTTGAATGGATAGTATAAAATCAATCACTCAATCAATTACATTATCATTACATTCCTTTGAGATTTTTTTTCACAAAGCTTTCAAGTTACGTTTTGATAAAAAAAAAATGGTTGACGAAATGAATCCTTAGAATGCTAAGAGGGTAGATAACACCTGCAAAGCATTGCCATATTAAAAGAAGTTTAGAAAACTGGTTATTTTTGTTCATTTTAAAATCTTTAATTGTTTTAGGGGGAGAGGGCATTCACTTGGTAGAGGTGTAAGAAATTATTCAGATCGCATACTTTTGTAGCTGTTAAAAGGACCTTTTGGGGGGAGGCATGAGTGATATACTATAAATATCCTTACTTTCACAAAAAATCATTTTATGGTTTGTTTTTTTTACACAAAGTTAACGTTTATATATGATAATATAATTATATTTTTGTAATCGGCCCCGATCGCAACCGAAATTAATGTCTCAGAAACCGAACTTTCTCAATGCTAATAGTTCCCCCATGCTGGTTAGTTGATCTTTTTTTTTATTCATTTATTTGTTTTTTGGATATAAAGTATTCTAATTGCACTTTAGGGTAACGTGCCATCAAGCAAAGTTGTATGAACACGCTGTACACTTTACAAAAAGCAAAGTGTATATCATGCCACAGTAACTTGACATCACTGAATGACAGCTTGTACATTTTGCCGCTTTGCTTTAAGGTTAGACTGTCAAGTGAAACAATTCACTGACACGCTACCCTTAAATCTGTATGTAAACTGTCAGGCTGATATCGGCCATCGTAGAAATAAGTACATGTACCACTATTTACTATAGATTCCTAAAAATACACGTGGAATTAATTATCGCGTAATTTTGCGAGAAGCACAACATGCAAAATAGAATTACTCGCCTTTATTTTAGTGGTGCTGAAATCTATGTAAAATTTTATCTTAGTCAACTGTCCATTCGCGAGTAGAGCGCTCGCTCCGTGATCGGGAGGTCGTGAGTTCGTATCTCGGCCGCGACTTACTTAGTCGATAAAATGGGTAGCAACTGTTCCTTCGCAAAGCTCGGCACACTGAAGTAAAAGTTGCGGGTCCTTTGGATGAGACCTTAAAAACCGAGGCCCCGTGTCAGCAGCAGGTGTTGGCATTGATCAATGGCCCTGAGTGCCAAGTAAAGGTCAAAATTAGAAGCCCTTAACCGGCATGTACGGTGACGTCTCCATATGAGTGAAAAATTCTCTAGAGGGACGTTAATCAATATACAATCAATCAAACCATTCGTGAATTATTATTCTCGCCATTTGACGTTATACAGCCCACTTGCCAAAATAAGTACTCATGGAAAATTAGGAATCTACAGTATAGCAATTTAATTTCGAAATTAGGTCACCATGACCTATTTTTTGGTAGTATTCCAAGGCTTTCAGCTCAGGTGAGTTAAAAAAAATTGAACTTAACTACCTGAAGATAAATTTTTCCATATAAAGATGAACAAGTACAGGTGGCTTTGCTGTTCTTGAGATGATTTTTTTAAAGATTTCCCAATGTATTCTTATGTAAAACTTTGATCCCTTATTGTGGCCCACTCTATCCATGGTGTCATGATTTGAAAAAAAAAATTAAACTTAACTTTCTCAAAATGATTTCAAATTTAATCTCTGTACTTGGAAAACATAATTTTTTTTCAAAGTGCGTTAATATCGACCATATTAACGCACTTTGAAAAAAATGTAAATATTGATCAATATTCCTTCAAATAATCGGTATGATAAATAATAGATCCTGGTTTGATAACTTTTTTATGATAAAGTCACTGTAGGACCTGAGATATCGACGTTTTAAATATTTTAAGGTTTTGATAAAATAAAAGGGAAAATTAAAAGGGTCTTAAAAAAAGAGTGACGATTGTTTCAATTCATTAAATCGTTTCTTCTTTTTTTTTACTAGTCTTTGATAAGTAGATGTAAAGGTGTATAGGGGCACTAACAGAGGACAGCTTCAAGCAACGTAGCATTTATCATATATAATAAAAAGGGGCCAATTTGATTGTTCAAAATTATGAAAATTCTTTCTCTCTCATACGTTTTACTGTACTTAAAATTTCTAGTTTTCATCTGTTTTAATTAACTCATTTATTATTAAAAGTTTTCGACGTCATACCAGTTAGGTAAATACATAATTATATGAATGCTTTGAGTATAGCATAGACATCAAGACTGGGCGAAGGGCCAGGGGAGGGGATGGGGGTAGCCCCCCACTTATTTTGGAAAGATATACATATATCGTATAAGCATTGAAAATGCAGCGTACCCTTTTTAGGTTTATTGCTCCCCTCCCCCGTTTGTTACCGACACCTTTGTATTGGAAAGATAAAGATTTGGACTTAGGGATCTTATACCCGTCTTCTCCTCTTTTCTACGGGAGTAAAATCAATTCATTTTTGAGGTAAGGGTTAGACTTATTTTTTTAAGGATAAATAACAAATAAAATCTTTCCATGACTAAAATATGATTTTTTTTCAAAGTGCGTTAAGTGTCTTCATGGTAAAATATATTGATGTAGACTCTTAACGCACCTTGAAAAAATTTTTCAAAGTGCGTTGAGTTGGTCCAAAATTTAACGCATTTTGAAACATTTTTTCAAAGTGCGTTGATTTTGTCCCAATTTTAACGCACTTTGAAACATTTTTTCAAATTGGGTAATTTTTTCAAAGTGCGTTGCCACAAGGGTACTTTAATTGTGGCAAGTTTGCATGTTGTAATTTTCCCAGTGGTTCTTGAGAAGATTCCAGATGAAAATGTGAAATTGAAATTTTTCGATGACAAAGACAGGCAATGGACAAATTTCAATCAGACTCGCTTGAGCCTTCAGCTCAGATGAACTACAAATTGACCAAGAATTCTTGAGATATAGCCCATATTCCATAGAGTTGGGTTACAATGCACATTAATGGCTTAGCACTTAGCTCTTTGAACCTTTGGCTCAAAATAGCTATTGTAAGCAAAAAGTTCAATAATGGTCATGAAAATGAAGAAATTACTTTTTCATGGAATGAGCAAACCATCAGTTAAACTTACTAGTAAATGCTTTTAACAAATAGAATGAATTAAAAAAACAACCCTTGCCAAAATACTCACCTTCTGGCAACATCTTTTGGCATAATTGCCGCAATATTGTAGCAACATTTTGGCGATACATTGTGGCGATATTGCATTAATATCGTTTTTTCGTTTGTAAATTAGATTTGCTGCAATATTGCACCAATGTTGCTGCAATGCAATGGCAGTACATGTATTATTTCAGGTTGTGCTGCAGCATTAGTAATTAAAAGAAATAATGATCTATCAATCTAACAATTAACAAACTGTACTGAGGAACATAACAATCAATAGCAAGCCACAGGGTCAATAAGAAATAGCTACTTCTGCTATTCTTTGAACAGATAGTAAAATCATGTTAATCATCATAATAAAAATCAAGATATGTTTGTAAAACATTAAGCGCCTGGTTGCAACTAAGTTCGAAAAAGCTATTTATAGCACATAGGTCACTGGTAAGGACACAAGGTCATTGATCTTGGTGTCATTTGAAAGATCTTAATTAGTGGAGTATGCATACTAAATATGAAGTCTCTATCTCTTATAATTCAAAATTTACGACAGAGGTTCAAAACGACTATTTTTAACATATTGGTCACAGTAAAAGTCACAAGGTCATTAACCTTGATGTTATTTGAAAGAGCTTAATTAGTGAAGGGCGCTTACTAAATAGGAGTTCTCTACCTTTTATGGCTCAAATGCTATGTCGAAGGTTCAAAAAATCTATTTTAAGCATATGGGTCACAGCTATGGTCACGAGGTCATTGACCTTGGTGTCTTTTGAAAAAGCTTAATTAGTGGTTTATGCATACTAAACATAAAGTATCTATCTTTCGTGATTTTAAGGTTATAGTGAATATTCGAAAAAGCTATTTTTAGCATATAGGTCACAGTCAAGGTCACAAGGTCATTGACCTTGATGTCATTTGAAAGAACTTAATAAAGGGAGTATTCATACCAAATATGAAATCTTTATCTCTTACTGGTTCAAAAGTTATGGCGAAGGTTAAAGTTTACAAACAAACAGACAGGACAAAAACAATATGCGCCCCTGATCTATCGATCCGGGCGCATAAAAAATGTGTATAGAAACAATATCAATACGCCACCGTGAAAATGTCCAGTAACTCTGCATCAAATAATCTTAATTAGCTGCCCATCACACGTCATTCTCAAATGCCAATCAGTATAATATATAATATAGCATGTTCGTAATTTCCAACATCATCAATCATTTCTTATAATTATGTATTTTCATGCATTTAACTGATAACATGCATTCATCTTTTCCTGCAAAACCAGGGTATAGACATGCAAGTCTAGAATACATGCATCACAAGCACTAGTTGAAACAGATATAATTTTTCCAATTTTATCTCCATGGAATCATTTATCTAAAAAAGAATATGGTTTTGACTCACCAAGTCTGATCATATGGAAACAGAGCTACATTCCTATAATTCTGCTGAAATTCTTTTTCTAGCCATTCCACATTATGCACTCTTACTACTCATTTTGTCTAATCCCACTGTACACAATTAACAACTCTAATTAACTTGATACAAGTCAGTAATGAAGCAAACATGCTTGCCGTTGAATTCCCTCCACTTTATTTAAAAAGAGGAAGTAAATGACTGAGCATGCTCAACAAATGGTTCATGGGTAATCCTAGATGTTGCCAGAAAGTTTTTTATGGCAGTATTGCCAGAATGTCACCAGAAGTTGTTGCAGCTATTGGTGATATTTCACTTACCCAAAAAGCTTGTTTCTAGTGAAAATAATGTGTTGCTGCAATGTTGCCGCAATATAGAAGCAATATTGCTGCAATAATTTGAGCCGTCCCATGCAAAAAGGGCCCTTAAGGTTAAAATTATCAAAATTGACTTTTCAATGGATTATGATAGCACACAGTGTAAAATGACGAAATATCAAGTTTCATTCAAATATTCCAACTAATGACTGAGATACAGGCAATCAAAGTTTAAGAAAATATTGAAAAAATGCTGAAAATGACGTTAAAAAATGACGTTCTAAATGACGCTTAATCATTGAATCATTTTTTATAGTTTTCGGTTCCCGGATTGAAAGGTCTTAAGCTGTTACTTTTGCTTTTGTTTTACATGCAAATTTGAAATAAATGTTTTCGTAAAATTAATTCTTAATCATGCACTAATAGTCACAACCGATCTAATGATATATTTTAGATAAATATGATTGTATATAAAGCCATACAGGAAAAAAGACGTATTTTAGACTCGATATCAGACAAGACTCGTCAGTGAATTTAGGAATTCGGAATGTCAGCATTTTTGTAAGTTACAGAAATATTGTGTATCTGGTAATTCAAAATAAACACTATTGAAAAATTTGATCAAAAAACTTCATGAAGAATTTTATTATTAATAAAACACAGATAATGATTTTGCAGTGGTTAAATATTTTTGGTTTTTTCCTAATAACGTTATAACTGTTATAAGCTAAAAAAAATGTGACGTCATGTTTGGTATTAATATCTAAACAGGGAAAAAGAAATTAAAAAAAAAGAATAAAAAGTTTGTATTTAAATATTTTGACATACAATGCATATTTTACATAATTGTATTTTACTTACATAAAAATATTTCCTTAAAAAAATAATTCATTACGATAAAACAGATACTACAGATAGCACTATTATATACGATAGCTATTCATTGTACACGTAATGGTTCATAAGGCCTTTATAAAAATATATCTAAGATTCTCATCTCCGCCCAGCCAGATTTTTTTTACTCCCGCCTCGTTTTTTTATTTCCACTTTTCTTAATTATGATCGGGATCAGTATTCAACTACCACTAAAATCTTGTTTTAATCCCGCGAATATCGGCATGAATTTTACAACTGGGTCATTGGTTGTGAAAGATTGGTGATTATGTGAAGTAACAGATAAATGGACCTCTACTATGACTTTTATGCGGATTTTCTAGATAAATGTGCACCGATCGACCAAGTTAATATAAAATCTGCAAAATTTAAAAAATATAAAACTTAAGCCGCCCCCTCGCCTCGACTTTTTTCCTTCAAAAATTCAGATGAGAATCTAGGAATTTTTTTTTATTATGGCCAAATCAGTAATAATATTTTTATTTTCAGACGTAGATTAAGATATGAAGGAATGCTTATAGAGTGAATCTGAAAATTGATTGATCGGAGGTGGTCCATCTGCATTAATTAATTGTGGCGAATCCAGGATTTTAGTAAGGTGGGGGGGGGGGGCAGCAGAAGGCAGGTGGTCTGGGGCGGCACTAAAGCCCCAAGTGGAAGGCAAGGTCATTGTTGGGGTTTTGGGGGCAAAGCTCCCGGAAGGAGATTTTTTTTTTTACAAATAAGAGATGTTTTACCTTGATTTTAGGATAATAGACATAAACATTTATTTTACATACGAAAAATTTAAACCGAAAGGGGGGGGGGGGGTCCTGGACCCGCCTTTAATAAATAATCCATTTCTATTTTTTTAACAAGTTAAACAAAGGGTCTTGATGGGAGGGGGATTCCCGTACATTCTTTTGTGTCTAGGGACAATGATACCACAAATCTCACTTATACTAAACATACGTATACCGATATTGATTGCCGTACACTAAATAAAAAGTTGTAGATAAAACATGTAATATAAGCTAAGACAATCCTTCTGATGACACATTTTATGTATGTTTCTTACGATATTGTACATGTTAATAATTCCCTTCAATATTGTCGGCCCCATCCGTCACAATATTCGTACCGAATATTTGAATTTTTTTTATCAATTTCAGCTTGAATATTCAAACAAAATTTAACCTGGCATTATGAGCGGGTCAAAATCAGATTCCTCCAATATTGTCTGAATTGGAACTATAATTATTAGCGAACAGACTTATAAGCAAGTCGGTAAACAACTAAATTTTATTCAAGACGCTTCTTTGCGGTTAAAACAGAACAAATGAACATTCGTATGTCTTGCAGAAACATGCAATCTTACGGATATTAAAGATGTCATATTTAATAAATTATCGTTTTATCCTCGGACGGTCATAATAAGTTCAGAATACATTTTGAAGTTTAAAAGTCACCGATTCATCAAGAGCCCCCCCCCCTTTTCCGCCTAATTTTGTTTGAACCCTTGGACAGCGGCGTAGACAAGCGTACGTTTTTACGCACAAACATCCACATCAATTTTGAAAAAAGGAGAGACGTAAATAAATAATTTTAAAAATAAAAAAGATACCTCTAAACAAATTTGAAATACGATAAAAAAGAAATGCAAATTAACATAATCAGTTGAGGAGAAAATACAACTGCCTTTTGTATCATAGAAAATCTTTATCAGACTTTCTCAGACTGCATAAAAGTCTAACTTCTTATATCTTTGCAACGCCCCATGAGCTAAATTGTGATGAAATTAAATGGGTAATCTTGTATCTACATGTACATTGTATGAAGCGAGTCATCTCTGGACCTGGTGGTATCACCGACATTACTGAACATCACTGCTGTCTTTGCTCATTTTTAAAAATGGAAAATGGAGACTGGATTATCCACCTGAAATACATTTTATTTGTGTCTTTTTCATTAAATCTTGGAATCTAACTTGTTATTTTATCCCCCATGCCTCTTGATCCGTGCATGCATGTTATATACTCTTGTTAAATAATCTACCGGTATTTCTAATATTTATTTCTAATACACTTTGTGAGCATTTTTGTGAGAAAAAAATATTCAAACGATATTGTATTCAATCTCTCAGATAAAATTTCCAGGATATTATGTTTGTTTAAAAATATTTTAAATATAATGTCGCTTTATTTATTTGTAAATTAATTTTGTAATTAGAAGCAGGTACATGTATGTACATCATGTTGTACATATGGTATTGTACGTCCGGGAGGGGGAGATTACTTCCAAATATAATATTTGTTAAATTAGTCTGAAGATGTTTCCTAAAGAACCAGTTGCCACAACCCCCTTTTATAGCATCAACGTCCCTATCTAAAAAATGAAATATGTCCTTTTTTTATTTAAGTATTATTTCTTTGGGGGGGGGGGGGGGTTCTCAAAGATTTTTTTTTCATTTATTTTCCCGACTCTCCCCTAAACATTAAAAATTTACACAATGTGTCCGTAATGTCAAATATTTTTGTACTTGAATAGAATTGATTCATGTCATTTTGGCTGTGACGGAGGCAAATCGTCATTTATGACGTTTATACAGATAAAATATATATATATATATATATATATATATATATATATATATATATATATATATATATATATATATATATATATATATATATATATATCAGTTCGCGTTGTAAATTCTTGTTACAAACCTTGTTATGCATCTGCTTTTCGAAGAATTGATCACCGAACTTTTTCAAATTCCTTCGCCTCGATAGACCTCAGCAAAATTTTAATCGTGAATGTGAACAAACGTGAACTTTTATTGTGGTAAAAGAATTCCTCTTGTAAAATTTCACTTTGGTTATGATGTTAGCATTTAAAAGAGAGTGTACATGATAAGTACGGAATTACATGCAGGTACAACCTCTATCAATACGTAAACATGGGATATAAAAAAAATCATGATCGGAATATAATTATCACCTTTCAGCAAAATTTATGCTCATTATTGGAAATGTCCAAGTGAAACTATATGCTCTGAGCTAAAAACAGATATTTCTTTTAAAAATATTTGATAGGCTTTAGATCATATAAACAATAATGAAAAAAAAATGATAATGTTCATGGTAAAAATGTGAGAAATGTCTCACTTGCAACTTGCATCTTATGACGTTATCTTTACCGTCGTTTTCCTCATTATGACGTCAGAATACATAAGGGCCCTTTTCGCATGGGACGGCTCATTTTATTTTGGTGTGGGAATGCCTTAGAGTAACTTTATTCACAAAAAATTATGTTTCGCAGTTATACAAAAATTACCTTGTATGTCTGTGCAATTGCGTTCAAGCTATAACTTTTTTATGGAGAAAGAATAGAGTAATTTTGACACAGAAAATTATAAAAGTCCGACAGTTTGCTATGATCTCAACCCAAGGTCAGTTGGTCAAATTCATGGTCATTTGCATAAAGGTGTTAAAAAATATATAATCATGGGGGTCAATTTATATGGATTGTAGTGAAAAAAAATTAAGTCATATACTCTAACTATATATTCCAAAATCATTAATAAATTGACAAACAGCTAGGTGTGTTGTTTGCGTCTTTTAAAGTCATTTTGGTAATATCTTATAATTAATTGTTAAACAAAATTGAAATTTTTACTTTTCAATGATTTTAGCAAAGATTTCTCATGCGGCATGTCAGAAGAACTTCATCATGTTTATTAACTGGTGACTATATATGCTTGTTTTACTATAAGGTCAGAATTGCTGGCCGGAGCATATTGATCAATTTTAAATAATTTTCAAGCCGTGAACAGATATACTATATTACATGTGTATATCAGTTTGTTACAGTTTTGTAGCAAATATTGGATATTTCCTGATTATCTAATGTTAATTAATTTTTGTTTCTCGTTAACAATACTGCAAATGTACTGATGCTGTAATATGACATGCCAAGATAATGAATAGAAATAAATTGTTTGCTCATTAGTACTTAAGAATGACAGCCAGCACAAATCCAAACTTGACTGGCAGTCAAAGAAATAAATATATGTTGTTGAATGATGAATCAATTTTTCAGATTTTTGTGTCACTTCAAGACAAATGTGTCTTATGGAACATAAATCTTCATTTAATACGTAGGCCTAATATCGCGATCGAGTACCAATAAGTATCTCGCAGTTATTTAACTTACTACGGTAACCGCTCTTTTGCGGGGGAGTCGAGAAAGGTCTTTTCTGGGGCACATGACATTGTTTACAGTAGTGACAATCGAATGATTCGAACAATATAATACCGAAAGCGCAATGTTTTGCCAGGTATTGAACTCCAAATATAGACTGTCAAATAAGGAAAGTTTACATTATTTTATCTACTTAAAAATGTGACGATTTTCGATGAAAATTTATTGAGAAGAGTCCGGCCGCTTCGAGAAGAATATCGTGAAAAAGGTAAAAAAAAATTATTTTTTTTTGGTTGGTTCGGTGATTATTAAGCAAGGCAATATCCACCAGGCTTTTTTTTATCATCTGTACTTATAAATTCTACAATATGATCGATCTTGCATTGTATTCTATTAGCACATTTGCCCCAAGCCAACAGACGGTTCCTACCTCTATCGCGAAAGAGGTCCGCTAAGTTAAGTAATCGCGATATCAAGTATTAATTTAGAAGAGAATCATTTAAGGGGGCCGACTATAGTTTCCATTGCGCAGCATTTCGCGCATCATAGTAAAATGAAGCGTATTTACTGTTTTAATGCAACTTTTTTCGCTTAATTATTAAAATTAAACAAAATTAAGAAATTATAGGTATAAAAATGTTATTTCAATTTGATATATCTGATTTTTTTAACCGATTTTGCAATTGATAGGTAGGTTGACGATGTTGCAGAGTGTTTTGGACGTTATGATAATCTGTATCTCTTAAAGAAAGGGGTAAAAAATATAATTAAAGAAAAAGTAATAAACATACGCTCTTGAAATTTAAAACATAGAAATTTGAGAATATCTCCAATATTTTTATTATATTTTTATGTGAATCCATTGTGTACGTCATATTTTGTAATACTCTATAAAAATAGTAAAATTTGACATTATCCTATATAATCCTATAGTAAATGTACCTGTATATTGAGACGGTCCCTCAAAAATACCTGGACGGTAGATTTCCACCAAACTTTGTATGTACACTGAAATAAATGTAAGTTATGTATGGTATAAAAATGAAGAGTTTCGCTATTGTAGTTTTCACGCAATAAAACTATAGCCGGCCCCCTTAATTGGCATTTTTTTGCATTTTGTATTAATGTTATTTTTAGCAATTTTGAGAACTATGATATATAATATAATTCAAAGAAACATGCATTAGGCTGCTTTTTATTAATAAAATTACATGTATATCCACTAGTTTGATTGTAATCTTTACAGAAATCCAAGCCAAGCGTCTTCATTCCTTGTCCTTTGATTCCAATATATGCAGGCATAATTTTGTTAAGAGTTTTAGAAACACCCTGTATTTTAATCTATTTTTAACCAGAATGTGACATATAAAAATTATTACTTCAGCATTAAACAGATAATATGAGAAAATATTAGCAACTAATTATAATGTTCTATATTCAGTAATAAAGTCATAAAGATCGGCGTACAACCTATAAATATGAACCTCGTGTAGATTCTTCGAAGCCTGTCATGTGCATTGAGCACTGTCACAGATTTTTGGGGGGTAAGTGTGTTCTACAAGGATATAATAATACATGTATGTTTTTTTTTTTTTTTTTTTTTTTTGTTTTTGTTTTTTTTTTTTTTTATTAGATTTTTCAGAACACTTCATTTAAAAAAATTAATCGGGAGAGGTGGAACGGGGGGGGGTTGAAATTGCATAGTACACCGGAAGTATCCAAGCTGTGTTTGTAAACAAATGCTTAATGCCGGATATTAATCCGTCACCTGCGGATCAAGGATTAGTACATTCTAATTTTACATGTTAAAGAATAATGCCAAAATTAAACAATTATTTATTATGCAAAAATTAAAGGTAAAAAGGAGCAAATATATACAAATCATAGAAAACATTATTATAATGAAATTCATTACATTTAAAAGATATCTTACATTGAAATCCGCACCTTATTTTCCATTAGGAAAAAAACCCATTTCAAATGCTGTCATTTTCAATATTTGTTCAAATATGATTATTATTATTAAAGACTAATTAAAATGCTTTTACCTGTTGTGAGTTATGTTGAGAGAAAAATTAATAAGATCTAAAATTCCTTTTAATGAATCCTTGCCTCGAATGACACATTTTATCGGAACTCCTCGGAGTTCGATGATGTTGGGTTCGGGTGACATCCGAGGATCTCCGACTATTCTAGGTCGCATAGTGTGAAGACCGAAGATTTGGCGGCAATCTACCAAACCAATCACAACATCTCGGGTCTTTCCGTCAGAGGTCGGAAAAACAATCTCGAATGTGTTAATACATGTACCATCTGATGTTAAAAAATTTATACATCTTCCTGTCTATTCAAATACAGGATAGACGGATTTAGAAGTCCCTTTAATAGTTTATTCTAAGTAATATCATTACATTGAATAAAGGTAAACTCCATATTCCACAGATAAAAGGTCTCCATATATTTATTTCAAAGATCGTAAAAAAGCGGGGTTGCCATGGCGTCTACCATTCCTCATGAATATTCAATATTTTACTTTCGGTTTGTATTTCACGTGCCAGAAAACAAGAAGAAAGCATGATGGAAAGTAAGCACAGATGGGAAACTTTATGGATACCTGTCACACAAGATAGGTATTGTGGATATGTAAACTCCTTAGCAGAAGCAGAACAAGTTCGGAAGGAATTTGAGGTGGAGAAAAGTTTATCTTTCGTGTTTGGGAAACGTGCAGCTGATTTCGGAAATCACGGCCATGGTTAGTATTATAGCTACTTAAATACATAATGTTCAGTCTCTAGCTTTTATGATAACTTAAGATGATTGATGATAGGTTAGTAAAGCTCTGTAAGTGTAGGTAGTACCAATGAAAGTATGTGTCATGTACATATGTACATATATAATTATGCATAATATGCAACTCACTTTAAAAAAATAATATTACTTACTCCAATCAGTAAACGAACTACTTTATCTGTTCTATAAACTAGGCACTGTTCTTTCATGTATAGAAGTGTCATACCACAATAAATAACCACTGGATAAAAGCATTTCAGAGATTTTATTTGCAAATGATCTAAATAATCTCAGTGAGCCATGGCACAACCCAGCACTTTTTCTCTAGTGGCAGCCCAGATGGAATGCCCAACCCATTGTTTACATACTGGAATACACAAACAAGGTATGCTCCATAATAAGTTAGGGGGAAGTTCTTGTTGGCCGCATTCCAAGTAGACCTGGTTGAGCCATCATTGCTGTCACTATCAGTGGTGGTGCTAACATACACAGTTGTTGCTGGTAGAGAAGATGATTCATTGAAGACATTGGGAAAACTTTCAGGATATTGTACTTCTCCAGTCTCTTCTGTAGAAATGGGCCCCTCTTCTTGAACTGGTGATGCAGAGAATGTAGAGGTAGCTACATCTGCTTTATCTGTACTCAGCTCTTCACAGGAGGACATTTGTAACTCTCTGGATGCCTGAGCATCTACTACTGACTTGTTGCTATGCTCAGGCAAAGTATTACTCCTAAGAGGCTGTGTATGTAGTATGTACCATCAAGTCCGGTGGTTGTGGGCAGTTAGGGGTGTATTCCACATCTGAAGTTATTTGGCAACCAGCAGTTGAATGCTTATACTACTCAGTATCCACAACTTAGATGAACTGCCTTCAGAATCATCGTTGTCCTGTATGTCTTCTGTGTATGGAATTCCAGGAACTAGGAGACCATCATGTGACACCATGGTATTCCACTGCATACTAGCAGGTGATATATCACCACTCTGTATTTGTGGAAAACCTGGTGGACACTTGCTGAGATTTGTAGATGCTGATGGTGTACTGCTGCAGGCAGGTCAGATGTGCAGATGCTGGTATCTCTTGGTCTCAATGTTGCTAAACCATCTGATAGTTCCTCGTCATGGTTATCGGGAATTTCATTTGTTGACATAGCAGGGCTTTGTACAGCTACCCCATCCTGTGAGTTTGCCAACAGTGGTGGTATTAGTGGTTCTCTATACATGCATGGTTGTGGGTAAGCCATCTGAGGTACCATTTATCCAGTTTGGAACACTCCAGGATAAGGCCCATATGAGTATGGTATGATGGGACTTGATTGTGGTGGTCCAAAGAGTACAGGGATAAGGATACCCCATTTGGCCCTATTTGAATGATGGCAGGTATGGCCCACCATAATATCCAGGAGGTGCTGCACAAGGTGCCGTAGCTGGATTCATCTTGTTTTCAGTAGTTCAAAGTTACGGAAATAAATCACGCCGTTTGATTCTACTGAAATAGTCAGTGAGTGTGTGTATTATTATTTACGTAATTTCCACGTTACGGTTAAGATCTCGAAACCGCCGGTGAAAATTTGGTTTTTACCATAAAAATACACAGTGTCTATAAAGTGTTTACTTGCAGGCTAAGACAAAAATTGAACTCCAGCTGTTGAATTTGAGATTTATTTATTTCATGATCTAGAAAATGGCAGAAAAGAGAACGAGATCCTCACCTACTGGCGAAACACCAATACAGGAAAAGAAGAGACCCAAGTTTTGGTACATAGGCATATTTCATGAAGCGCTACACAAGAGTATACACGAAAATGGTATCCAATCTTTTTTATACTTGGCTTACTAGAAAAACACAGCAAATGTAAATATTAAAAGATTTCTTTTTTAATTGTGTAAAAGTATAATTTTCAAATTATCACTTTATAATCTAATGCACGTGTTCATTGCAATCTTAAACATGTTAATCATAAATTTAGACTTGTCACATTATATAATATGTTCACTGACATAACTTTTTACCAAGAAATTTTAACAATTTTATAGAAATGAACTCCATGGAATGTTCAGGAAAAAGAGTTTTTAGAGAAATACTAGTATGTAGAAGCAGCTGGTGGCATTGCCAGAGCCAGCACAATGAAATATTGGGAGGAATGTGCTGAAGATCTGAACAAAACCTCCAGTAGAGCAAGAACAGGCACCAAATGAAAGTTTAAAAAGGAATATCACGCATATATTGAAATAAAACCGTCTCTATTGTCTATGATAATCAGATTACGTCTGTCACATTATTAAAACATAATAAACAATAGGTATGTTAGAAGTTTATGTAACTGAAACAAAAATTGATATCAGGATGTGTTGATGTGTCATAATTATTACATTATTACAAGAATTAATAAAATTATAAATGACAACATTCTAAACATTTTTTTTTCATTTGCAATTCAAAAAGTTCTTGAACTCTAAAATGCAGAAAAGTGTAAATATTTTTCTAAATCAACATTTAACACATATGCAGAATTTAATAGACAAGTTTTGGGATTCATCCAACCCCAACATCAGCTTTACTTATATGAATGAAATTTGTTTATTAGCCCAGATGTGCCGTTGCAAAATTACTAAAATAAAGAATTTAATGGAGGACTTTGAATCTACACAGGACAGCATGCATACTTTAGTAAACCAGTTTTCATAGACAGATGTTTCACTCTGTAATGATGCAAATACAAAGTATGAAATAAATATTATCAAGTCCAGTAAAGTGTGCCGTTTTCCATCAAGTCACAATCTTGTTCGACAGATCTGCCTAACATAAACAAATCACGCTCACTCTATGTGATTAGTCAACCCATT
This sequence comes from Saccostrea cuccullata, assembly GCF_032062105.1. NCBI lineage: Eukaryota > Metazoa > Mollusca > Bivalvia > Ostreida > Ostreidae > Saccostrea > Saccostrea cuccullata. Next base: position 19,362 of record NW_026928917.1, on the reverse strand, counting down.
TTATGAATATTGACATGGAAATAATCTGCTATACAAGCAACCAATCAGGGATAAAAAGAATTTTTCTATTTATCTTGAGCGCAGCTGTCATCATAGGTTATGACGTAACGCAAAACGGCACACTTAATTGGAATTAATAATTATAGTTATTCATTTCAGTGGTTGTTTTACAAAATTTGTTTGTTATCATGTTTCATTTTTCAGTTTTGTTGATTTACTGCAGTTATTAAAAAAAAAAAAAGTATTGTATGTGGGATCTTGTAGTGCAAATTAATGCATCGATGCATTAAATGTTATGAATATTTTGCAATTTATGTAAACACATTCAGGTTCCTGAATCCTGAGATGCCTGTTTCTGTAGGTCAGGTTTCCCACATACAGATGCTTGTGGCATGTCTTTGTCAATACAGTGATTTGATAGATCTTGTATTTCAATGACCTTCTTATGGCATCAAAAAAGCTGCATTTTGTCCACTTGAGTTAAAAGTTTCTGACAACATCAACTTCTCATGAAAATTTAGAGCATCTCACCATCATCATTGTGTGCAAGATTGATTGTATGAACTGTGAGTAAAAACAATACATTTTGCAGTATTTAAACACATTTTTATTCAGAAGTAAAAGGAGGAAAGTATATGTAATACATGTATATTGATTCTGCACTCTAAGGGGTAATTTATATCCATTGAATATATCTAATGATGATTTTTGCATTTTTATATTTATACACCATGTGTTATGCTTGTTATGTAGTTGTAGAACGAAAGAAAATTCTAATTAATTCCCTGTTTCATTTCTAGTCTGGAACCACAGCCTTGCCTTAAAATGGAGCAGCCTTCAACTTTCAAAAACTTGGACACCACTACTGAAGCAGAAAAAAATCAAAACAATCTTCTCTTTAGGACAGCGTGGGTTAAGATAGTATTTTCCTTAATCAAAAATTGGAGTATATTTTTGTTATTTTTAACTGCAAAACAAAAGGTTTTTTTTTATTGATTATTTATTTCATGATGCAGAATTTAAATCAGGAATCTCAAGAAAAATATCAAAGGAAATGGAGTTGAATGCATCAACTAAATGTATAAGAAATTCAAATAGTGGTCTTTTCAGCAAAAATTATGATGACATTGAGGTAGGTCCGTACTTTCAGAATTTTTTTGTCAACACTGTTAATTTTTTTAATTCGAAAACCAAAACATCCATAAAAGACATATCTCTGCAGTTTAATTTTCTAACAACATGTCTCAGAGTACATAATTCTCAAAATTCAACAGCCAAAATTGATCATTAAGAAGTGTGATATCATATTTTATTTAGCTATGCACCAAAGCACATCAAATTTATGTTAAAACGTATGAAAATCATAAATAAATATTCACTTGCCAAAAGAATATTTAAAATCTGTACCAGAAAAAATTAACAAATTGATGTTGAATCTGTCCATACCTTACAGAAAAAAATCTCAATTTAAAAATTACACGATACCCTCGGTTTTGAATCAGTATTAAATCAAAAAGAATGTTTAAACAGTAATAATTGTGGACTGTGCACTAGTCTTTTGTGCTATATGACTGTGCATTACCTGACTTCTGCCTAACTTCTGTTATAATGCATAAAAGAGCAGAGGAAATGGAAGGTTTACACAAATGGCTATTACTGAATTCAATCATTTAATTCCATGCAATTTTGAATATGTTATAATGTTGAAGAACATTTTCTATTTGTATGATTTGTTGCACAATAATTTTAAATTTACAGTTTATGATAGGGTAAATATACTTTTGCATTCATTTTTAATATTCCCAATATATACATAAGTGCACAAGATTGCAAAATATTCAGTAATGAGAAATACTTTACAAGTATACTTAATTCACAACTCACAATTCACAACACAATTCAGATTAATTTAAGACTTGTAGACAATTTCCAATTGTAAGATGCAGATTTATTAATTTTATTAAGTAAAGAATGATAACTGATACATCCAATGCTATATTAATGAGTCCTGAGTGAAAGTGTGCAGTTTTTTTTTAAACATCTGAAAACTAGTGCCTTTCAGAAAAAGACCTGGATGATTTATTTTCATATTTGAAATCTGAAATTTTGAATAATTTATTTTTTGCAATACTGCATTGTATTTTTGAAAAGTATATAAGTGACGCTGTGAAATATAAAATGTATGAGGTGGTGCAATTGAAATTTAATCAATTCTTCCTTTTTTAATTTTTGAGAGAATTTGGTGTATAGAAAATGTATCATTTGACATAATTTGAATATTGCATGTAGTTGAGTGTAACATTGAAAATTTTCAACCCAAGAAAACCATTGTCAATCGAGGGGCAGCCGAGGTTGACAATGGTTTTCGAGGGGTGAAAATTTTCAATGCTACACTCAACTACATGCAATATTTATTATATTATCGTGAATGTTTTATATAAATGTAAATAACAATGAACCGTGCGCGTATAGGGGACACACCCCCTTGACAACCAGCATAATCATCTGTATCCATCAATCCCTCATTTCCAGTCCTTGGGATTCATGGAAAATTTCAGATTTAATGAATGTACCTTTAATTTCAAACAATTACTCGATCTTACCTCATGTAAACAAGCATCATGGCTGCTAGATCTATGTATCAGTTTTTACCTCCCCTCGCTTCCCATCACTTCCGTTACTACGGTTGTATTATTGCGCGGTAAATATGAACTCATAAAAACAACACAATTTTACATCCCCAGTTGAATAATGATTTTAAAATTAAATTATAAGGAATAGTTGTCACTCTTGGCCAAATTATCGAGTATAATATGGTTTGGGTCAGTTTACGCTTTTTTATAATCCGCTTCGCAGATTATAAAGCGTAAACTGACCCAAACCATATTATACTCGATAATTTGGCCAAGAATTAGAGTCATTCCTTAAATGAAATTTAGTGAGACTTTCGAAGAATCTTCATTACAAAGTGCCATTATGCACCTCCTATTTTACTTTTTGATGGGACGCAAATTTGTCGGTTTTCCATTTTAAAACATGGTGAGTTCCATTCTTTCTATATTCTTGAAGGGTTCCCATTTCTTAACTGAAACTCCTCCTATACCACTGAATAAAACTGAATGATACTTTCAATGATTATTTATTACGTAAAACCATTGTGCACCTTCTATTTTACTTTTTGATTTGACACTTATTTCGGGTTTCCCAAACATGGACTTCATCACAATAACCATATGGGAGGCAGGGGACATCATTCAGTGAGCTCATATTGCTCACAGTACCTCTCATTATAAATAATTTTTATTTGAGAACTTTTTAGGAAAACTTTTTGAGAACAAATAAGGAGTTCAAGCAACCCAGATTTTCAAGTCACATTCCTGTAAGAAACTAGTGGTACTGTGAGCACTGAGCTCACTAAATCATCCCGATCACTATATACCCTCCCACTTTTCAAGCGGGGGGTATAACGAAATAAATATGTAATACAAGTGTAAGGGACTTGTTCTCGGTTGTTTGTTATCCCCCCACCACCTTTGTAAAGCAGGGGTGTATATATTGATGGAGTGTTCATCAGACCGTCCGTTATGCTTTGGGGTACCCATCTCATATCCGCAACTCCTCTTATACCACTTAACGAAATTCAATAAGACTTTTACAGATTCTACTTTACATATTGCCATTGCATGTGTACCTCATATTTTATTTTTTGATCCAACACATATTTTGGGTTTCCCATAGCAAAACATGGACACTGCCATTATATTCATATGGTGCTCACAGTACCTCTAGTTTTATTTAAAGTTAAATGGCCGCATTGTTATTATTTGTCATCATAGCCACCTCAATATTTTCTACAGGAGGAAATCGTCTCTTTTCCTGTTTGGAACAAGAAGAAGATGAGAGTTATGATGTAACAACAATCCCTCCAAATGACGCTGACCATCCAGTGTCAACAACAGTCCTTCCGCTGGACACACCCAGGCAGTCCTTAGTCAAGGAATTCCAACCCGTCAGTCTGTCACCAGTAAGCTGAGAAAATTATTCCCTTTTCAATTACCATATAAAGTGGAAATTTAGCATAATGGTACAAATGTTTTGAATTAAGTCACTTTTGCTTAGTACAGCACTAACTCACCTACAAACACACACAATTGCTCTACTATATCCCCTCAAACTCTGTTGCAAGATTGACCTTTCTATATAAATCTCTTAATCTTTACAGCCCCTGAAAAAGCTTGCTGGAGACACACATATAAAACATGAACCCTGACCTCAAGAAGTATATCATACAAAACCTCAGCATGTACAAAGGAAATGGTAAGCTTGTTTGCATGACTATGGCAAAATTAGGACATTTTTTCCAGGTTAAAGACATTTTTCTTGGGAGGGTGGTATATAAATTGGAGACAATTCTGCAGTTGATTAATTAAGTTAACACAAGTTGTTGGAACATACATGTATTTATTTTGATCCAATGTCTGTCATTCTAGTTTTGAATTAACTTGTACCTGCATATTTTGCATTATGGAGTTACTTCCCTTTATCACAGTGCCGCTGGTCTGAAGATTTTTTTATCTGTGGTTTTAGGTGCTGACTGGAGAATGCTGGGAGAGAGGGTGGGGATTCCTCTGGAGACCATTCAGCAATGGCGGCGCTGGAAGGTAGAGAATCCGGCGGAGTATGTGCTCCAGTCCTGGGGTCAGAGTGGCGGGAGCCACCGTCCGCATGCTTCATCGCCATCTCATTTCACCACAGATGAACTGCATTATTCTTGCCAAGCGCATCAGTGACTTTTACTTGGTGGAGTAAAAGAATAGGATTGCCTTACTTTATAATTGTTTAAACTGCCATATTTATTTGTATGCTCACAAACCATGACTACTGCAACACAATAGTGCACTAGTGATTTTTTTTTTTTTTTTAGAAAAATTGCAATAGCACATATTTTTTTTTTAAACTTTGGTGCCAATTTTTATCTTGATTGAAAAGTGAATCAAAGGTTTTGGATTAATTAATATTTATGTTACATGTAACAGGTATCTACATATCTTTCTGATTTAATAATTTTTATGCATCGATATATTGATATACCGGGTATTTATAATTTATTCATAATATAGTATTCAAACCCATAATCTATATAAAAGAGGTTGCTGTTTCCAATTAAAGACATGTTTAAATTAACCCTGGTATTTGTAAAAACATTCAAACTCTAAAGATGATGCCATATTATCTCATTATCTTCTTGACTTTAAATGTTTTTTTCCCCCAAAGATCTTCACATAGTGTAATTTTTGTTGAAAGAGAAAAGTCAATTTTTAATCTTTTTATTTTGTAAATTTTAATTATAACACTGCATGAAAATCCTCTGAAGCAAGAAGTTTATTAAACTGCATGAACACAATAATCATCTTTTTTAGCTCACCTGAGCTGAAAGCTCAAGTGAGCTTTTCTGATCACATTTTGTCCGGCGTCCGTCTGTCTGTCCGTCTGTCCGTCTGTCTGTAAACTTTTCACATTTTCGACTTCTTCTCAAGAACCCCTGGGCCAATTTCAACCAAACTTGCCACAAAGTATCCTTGGGTGAAGGGGATTCAAGTTTGTTCAAATAAAGGGCCACGCCCTCATTCAAGGGGAGATAATTGGGAATTTATGAAAATTTGGTGGCATATTTTAAAAATCTTCTTCTCAAGAACCACTGTGCCAGGAAAGATGAAACTTATGGGGATACATCCTCAGGTAGTGTAGATTCAAATTTTTTCAAATCATGACCCCCGGGGGTAGGGCGGGGCCAAAATGGCCGACCAAAGTTTTACATAGAAATATATAGGAAAATTCTTTAAAAATCTTCTTCTCAAGAATGACAAAGCCATAATTCATCATATTTATATGGAAGCATGCTCAGGTAGTGTAGATTCAAGTTTGTTCAAATCATGACCCCCCGGGGGTAGGGCGGGGCCAAAAATGGCAAAATGAAGTTTTACATAGAAATATATAGGAAAATTCTTTAAAAATCTTCTTCTCAAGAATGACAAAGGCATAATTCATCATATATTAATGGAAGCATGTTCAGGTAGTGTAGATTCAAGTTTGTTCAAATCATGACCCCCCGGGGTAGGGCGGGGCCAAAATGGCCGACCAAAGTTTTACATAGAAATATATAGGAAAATTCTTTAAAAATCTTTTTCTCAAGAATGACAAAGCCATAATTCATCATATTTATATGGAAGCATGCTCAGGTAGTGTAGATTCAAGTTTGTTCATATCATGACCCCCCGGGGGTAGGGCGGGGCCAAAATGGCCGACCAAGTTTTACATAGAAATATATAGGTAAATTCTTTAAAGATCTTCTTCTCAAGAATGACAAAGCCATAATTCATCATATTTATATGGAAGCATGCTCAGGTAGTGTAGATTCAAGTTTATTCAAATCATAACCCCCGGGGGTAGGGTGGGGCCAAAATGGTCGACCAAAGTTTTACATAGAAATATGTAGGAAAATTCTTTAAAAATCTTCTTCTCAAGAATGACAAAGCCATGATTCATCATATTTATATGGAAGCATGCTCAGGTAGTGTAGATTAAAGTTTGTTCAAATCGTGACCCCGGGGGGTAGGGCGGGGCCAAAATGGCCGACCAAAGTTTTACATAGAAATATATAGGAAAATTCTTTAAAAATCTTCTTCTCAAGAATGACAAAGCCATAATTCATCATATTTATATGGAAGCATGCTCAGGTAGTGTAGATTCAAGTTTGTTGAAGTCATGACCCCCCGGGGTAGGGCGGGGCCAAAATGGCCGATCGAAGTTTTACATAGAAATATATAGGAAAATTCTTTAAAAATCTTCTTCTCAAGAATGACAAAGGCATAATTCATCATATATTAATGGAAGCATGTTCAGGTAGTGTAGATTCAAGTTTGTTCAAATCATGACCCCCCGGGGTAGGGCGGGGCCAAAATGGCCGATCAAAGTTTTACATAGAAATATACAGGAAAATTCTTTGAAAATCTTTTTCTCAAGAATGACAAAGCCATAATTCATCATATTTATATGGAAGCATGCTCAGGTAGTGTAGATTCAAGTTTGTTCATATCATGACCCCCCGGGGGTAGGGCGGGGCCAAAATGGCCGACCAAGTTTTTACATAGAAATATATAGGAAAATTCTTTAAAGATCTTCTTCTCAAGAATGACAAAGCCATAATTCATCATATTTATATGGAAGCATGCTCAGGTAGTGTAGATTCAAGTTTATTCAAATCATAACCCCCGGGGGTAGGGTGGGGCCAAAATGGTCGACCAAAGTTTTACATAGAAATATGTAGGAAAATTCTTTAAAAATCTTCTTCTCAAGAATGACAAAGCCATGATTCATCATATTTATATGGAAGCATGCTCAGGTAGTGTAGATTAAAGTTTGTTCAAATCGTGACCCCGGGGGGTAGGGCGGGGCCAAAATGGCCGACCATGTTTTACATAGAAATATATAGGAAAATTCTTTAAAAATCTTCTTCTCAAGAATGACAAAGCCATAATTCATCATATTTATATGGAAGCAAGCTCAGGTAGTGTAGATTCAAGTTTGTTCAAATCATGACCCCCCGGGGGTAGGGCAGGGCCAAAATGGCCGACCAAAGTTTTACATAGAAATATATAGGAAAATTCTTTAAAAATCATTTTCTAAAAAATAGCAAATCCATGATTGGTCATGGGACTACTTTTGGATTTAAACTTTACAATAAAAAGCCATTTTCTACTTTTTCCTACCCTTAGTGCTCAGGTGCGCAATGTGGCCCATGGGCCTCTTGTTTTCCCTTCATATGAAAATTTAAATACTGTACAATTTGACATGCAGTCTTTAGCAATTTTTTTTTATTATTATTATATCAAATCATGAATTATTCAGTATTATTTATGGTATATTTTAGGAGGAAATGAAATCTCGATATATTATTTATTAAGATGCTTATTCTTTGTTGTTAAAACTTTTAAAGTATTAATCTGAGTATAATTTATTTTGATTTGTTAATATATGATTATACACCAATCTGATAAAAATCAGATCTTTGTTACACTCCAAAATTCTGATGGTCACTGAACAGTGACCATCAGAATTTCGGAGCGTAACAAAGATCTGATTTTAATCAGATTATAATATACACTATAATATAACAATTTTAATGATCATGTATAAATTATGATATATATATACAGTGTAACTATAATTCCTGCAGTTATTAAGTGGCCAATACATATATAATCACTGTATTCATTATTTACAAATATTTTAAATTAAAATTTATGCTTAGTACTGGACTAGCAGATATAATGTCTTTCTGGGGACTTCATTTGGTGATTTTTTTTTTTTGCATGCACATGCAATTGTACATTTATTTACAAATACAATCAAATTATTTAATTTAAAAAAAAATGAAGAGTAATATGTTTTAGATTTATATGTGTTAATTTGAGTGTTAAAATATATATGATTTTGTAGATATCTACCTCACTTTGTGAATTAAATGTGGTATATACACATGAATAAAACATGTTCACTCTTAAACTTGAACTTTCAAAAGCACCTCTCAATGACTTTAAGGTATACATTTAATTCAGGGGTACCTAGTTCCTTCGCTGCTACATAAAGCTACACTCTTGAACAGAGAGCTAACCAAGTTGCTAGTGAGAGCTAACGTAAATATTTGATGCTAAGTACCAAATCCAAGATGGAAGTTACAACTTCACAACACATGCAGTTTTAACCAAAAAAAGGGTATTATTTTCTACATTCAAGGGAATTAAATGTAAATTTACACAATATTTTCCCTTGAACTGAAATCTTATATTGTTCCAAAAATAAGTTTTTACAGAAATATTTTATCTGACACTTTGTAGTTAAGCTAACTGTCTGTGTTCAACAGAGAAAGATATTTAACACCTAACTGCTAGTTAGCTGCTATGATCTTGAATGCAGCCTTGGACTTAATACATGTAATTTGAGAGAAGCTGATGATGATCCAAGAAGCTGGATTCAACTTATAAAGTGCCTAGCTTCTCCTCTAAAATATTTCCCCTTGGAATACTAACTGGCTTTAGAGCAGGATTTCTCCAACAGAAAAAAGGACTCAAAGGGGAGTAAGACTTCCTCTATGGAAAAATGCCTCTATGGTAGCTAGGATTCCTCCCATGGAAATTCAACATCATTCAGAGTCATGCAATTTTCCGAGGGGAACCCTAATTTATTTATGTAGAGAGTGTGATTTTCCCCATAATTAATTTTCCCTTTTGAATCATGCATGGCTATGATAGATATCTGTCAACTATTAAGTATTCATGTGCAGATAAAAAGGGGGTCTGGGGAATTTGAAGAGATATATCAAATGTATTTAATACCAAACCAACTAAAAATGCCCCCCTCCCCCCCCCCACCCCCCGCCCACCTCAAGAAAAAAACAAGTGACCTATGCTAAGTTTTGTGTGAAAAGTCCTAGTTATGAATTAAGCTTTAGAAGTGACACCCCACTCTATTTCTGTTGTACGTATTCTTTTTAGGACTGGGGTGGATCGATTATCCATGATTCATGCCCGACCCAGCCCTTAATTACCTTACAAAATTTCTTGGAGACTACATCTGATATTTAAAAAAAAAATAGATATATATTTAAAAAAATAAATAGATAATGCCTATCAAAAAATATTCAAATGAAATACTGAATAATACTGAATTTATCATTGTTTGAAGGAAAATGGGAGGAATTTTAAAGAAACCATTTCAATGGAAAAATTAATATAGAAAGTGCAAATTTCATATTTATTAATAGTTGAAAGTAAAAGAAGGTGTTAATAAGGTGTTAATAATCCATTATCCATGTAAAGAAATATATTTTGGGTCAATCTTTTTTTTTATCTCGAGTTCCAACTATTTATCCACTTTTACGGAAATATAAGTTGCATACATTTTTGTTCTAAATATTAGGCCCCGCCGGATCTTGCGTACAACATTTGGCGCGTCGCCTGAAAGAAACATTGGTAGTGGTAAGTGCAAGAGGGTTTGTTTCAACCGCTTAGACTTAGCCATCAGTACATAAACTCAGCAAAATATCATTTTAAAAAAATTACTTTGAAGTGACATACTTCTAAATTAGCGAAGTATTTGTTCGGACTCCCTTATCGATGTCTACTTACCATGCTTACTGCTTTGCACTCTGTCAGTGCTCACACGCTATAAATATTATATAACACAAGTAACAGCTTTTTAAAAAGCTTGCCTGACTAAATCAATCAATTTATTGGCATGGGGGGTTGCATGAAGAGTGATAACCCTTTCGAGCAATACTTTGTGGGGTTAAAAAATAGCCAAACTTTATATTTTGAGAAACTTATCAGTTATGTAATTGAAATCTTGGTTTTACTGAATTTGTAGAAGAATCACCTCTACACTGCATACTAAAGAACTTTGTAGTTGAAGGGGGGGGGGGTCTGCAAGTGGAGTGATCTGCCCTTGGATCTAAATTGATTTCACATTGTAACACCTATTATAAAATCTGTTATCAAATCATGCATTGTGAACATTTTAAAAAACACATTTTGTTGGAGTGTATTTTCTCCTCTGAAGTAAACAGTAGTAATGTGTGTTCATTTTTTTTTTCTTAAAAGGGGAGGGGGATGACACTATCATATAATTAATACATGATATATTGAGAATGAAATAAGTAAATTCAATAGTTAGGCTTTGTAGAAAGAAATATCCAAGATTATTCACTACTTTTTTTATTTATCGTGTGCATCTAAACAAAGACATATAATAGATCATGCATCTGGAGACAATGGCGTGAACTGCGTTGTTTATTATTATTGGACTCGTCCATTTATGGAATAAACCAACCGCGGGATCGGTAAACAAATCAGAAACATCATTTCTTTAGTCCATACACCATGTATACTGATGTATACGATATGTTGTTTAAAGAGTGGTATAAAACTTGTAGATAGAATTTCTGAAGCATTAGAAGGAAGTTAAAAGGACAAACTTTATTTAATTCCATGGAAGTTAGCACACCCATTCATTAGTTAGAATAATCTAACTGTGTCTCGGTACAGGCCCTCACCACAGTTAGAATACGTCCCATATACTTGCAACGTAGCAAATCGGAGCGGATTCGCTCCGAAACGATTTTGAAGAATATAAAATGATTTGCACTGGGAATAACTACCAAAATAATCAAAACAAACCTTCTTGAGATTGCTTATGCCTTTTATCCCAAAAAATAATCCATATAAATACGTAAATCCAATTAATTTTCTCAACGTTTTTCTCTCCATTCAAATGTTTACATTCGGAACTCTCTAGATTGTTCCTAGTAAATGCACTATCGCCCGTGTTTCTTTCTGCTACATTACGAATACACGGAACGAATTCTATCGATAAACCGGGTCCGTAGGACAATATCATTTTAACGATAGAACATTCTATCTAACCCATTCATGCAATAGAACAATCCAAGGAAAAGGCGCGAAGATAGCTTACTAATGACATTTGGCGCGAAAAGAGCGATTCACCCCTTTCATAGAATATAAATGGACTGATCCAGTAGTATAGAAATGCAGAAAAAAGGATACACGGACATGTTGAAACGGCAAATCATATGGAATAATCTCATCCATGCAAAAAGATTAAAGGAAGTAAACACTGCAGTATTTCGCATCAGTAATATCTTTCTTTTTTCTGACAACTGTTTCTTTTAAAATGCAGGTAAAGAATTCCAATGTAAATCAGCTTGCACAAAATCTAGCTCTTTAGATATGGTCGCACATTTTCGGATCTTGGAAATATCAATCCTTATACTGCCTGACGCCGTGACGTCAGGCAATTATCAGGTCAACAATAATTAATTAACCATTAATTATAAGGGACGTTATTTGTTATGTAAAAGACTAGGATAGAGAGGTTTTTACAGAGCGTAATATCTAAAATTTCAGATCTAATTTTGTTGATAAAAGACTGTCACTTAACTTGATGAGAAAATGGAAGTGTTTTTTTTTTAATCAAAAACTAATTATTGGTTGTAGCTTAATAATCGGCTAATTTGTAAAGTGAGGAAAACATAAATTGTTAATCTACCTGATTCAATAATTTACCGCCTGTCAATCATTAAAAAAAAACAATAGCTTCTGATTTGATTGACAGGACAGCTGCCTGTGCTTTCTGATAATCTGAGTTTGCATGTTTTGAAAACAATTACCTGGTCATGCCGATGATGCGTCAAAAGCTTTCTTGTACCCACATAGTATACACACGGGTTAGAAAACTCCAGTATGTTTGAATTTTATGTAGTAGTGTAAGATACATGGCATCCTACTAGCTTGGGCTAGTGGGTTAACCCTTTAGCTCATTCGGTAGAGCACTGGACTGGCAAGCCAGAGGTCCCGGGTTCAAAAAATGATTGAAAGTAGATTATTAAAACATTGACATAATAAAATACTTCTTTTCTATCTTCACTGCTGTTTTTAGCTCTACTGGTCAGAGACCAGAAGAGCTTATGCGATAGTAATGCGTCCGGCGTCCGTCCGTCTGTCTGTCTGTCTGTCTGTCCGTCTGTCTGTCCGTCTGTCTGTAAACAATTTTTCAAAACGCTACTCCTCCTACAATTTTAGTCTGATTTCAATATTACTTGGCACACAAGTAGACTACATTAACATACATAGAATAGTGCATCGGTTTTTGATTTCGATGAACGGTGTTGCCATGGTTACTAAAAATAGAATTTTCTGTGAAATTCCTTAAAAACGCTACTCCTTCTACAGTTTTGGTCTGATTTCAATATAACTTGGCACACAAGTAGACTACACTAAGATACATAGAATAGTGCATCGGTTTTTAATTTTGATGAACGATGTTGCCATGATTACTAAAAATAGAATTTTCTGTGAAATTCCTTAAAAACGCTACTCCTTCTACAGTTTTGGTCTGATTTCAATATAACTTGGCACACAAGTAGACTACACTAAGATACATAGAATAGTGCATCGGTTTTTAATTTTGATGAACGATGTTGCCATGGTTACTAAAAATAGAATTTTCTGTGAAATTCCTTAAAAACGCTACTCCTTCTACAGTTTTGGTCTGATTTCAATATAACTTGGCACACAAGTAGACTACACTAAGATACATAGAATAGTGCATCGGTTTTTAATTTTGATGAACGATGTTGCCATGGTTACTAAAAATAGAATTTTCTGTGAAATTCCTTAAAAACGCTACTCCTTCTACAGTTTTGGTCTGATTTCAATATAACTTGGCACACAAGTAGACTACACTAAGATACATAGAATAGTGCATCGGTTTTTGATTTCGATGAACGGTGTTGCCATGGTTACTAAAAATAGAATTTTCTGTGAAATTCCTTAAAAACGCTACTCCTTCTACAGTTTTGGTCTGATTTCAATATAACTTGGCACACAAGTAGACTACACTAAGATACATAGAATAGTGCATCGGTTTTTAATTTCGATGAACGGTGTTGCCATGGTTACTATAAATAGAATTTTCTGTGAAATTCCTTAAAAACGCTACTCCTTCTACAGTTTTGGTCTGATTTCAATATAACTTGGCACACAAGTAGACTACACTAAGATACATAGAATAGTGCATTGGTTTTTAATTTCGATGAACGTAGTTGCCGTGGTTACTAAAAATAGAATTTTCTGTGAAATTCTTTAAAAACGCTACTCCTTCTACAGTTTTGGTCTGATTTCAATATAACTTGGCACACAAGTAGACTACACTAAGATACATAGAATAGTGCATCGGTTTCTGATTTCGATTAACGGTATTACCATGGTTACTAAAAATAGAATTTTCTGTGAAATTCCTTAAAAACGCTACTCCTTCTACAGTTCTAGTTTGATTTCAAAATAAGTTGGCACACAAGTAGACTACACAAAGATACATAAAATAGTGCAATGGTTTTTGATAAGTACAAACCAGTAGAGCTACAGTCTCGACAGAGACTTCTGGTTTACTTATAAGTGTTATAAACGTACACAGAGCTTCAGATAATTTTTTACCCCAAAGTGTATTTACTCTCTGATTTTCAAATCAATGCAGATTTTGATTTTCAGCAACATGATTAAAGAGTATTTTGTTTATATAGAGCTTGTTTATTTATGTATATTTATTTTGAGCTTGTAATCGAAGTTTGAGTTTTTGAAGAGGGAAAAAACTTCAAAGGTCAGTTAATGCAATTATTTAAATAAATTTTGTAAATTTCAACAAGACTTTTGCTAAGATTGGGAAGCATTCTTTTTTTGACAAAGAAGATTATACAGTAAGTTATGGTACACTGTAACATAGAGTCAGAGACAGAGATAACTTTTCCTTCATTTAAGATATCGTATCAAGAGTATACTGAAAGAATCTTGGTTAATATGGCAAGTTGAGAGAGATGAAAAATTGGCTATGAACCCATATCAAAAAAAAAGTTATGCCTAGTGCATAGTCTTTCTACATAGAAATTGATTGTAATCTAAATCGCCAATTCTTCCTCCCGAAATGGAGATCGTCGTTGTGCTTTACTAGAATATTCCTGGTCACTAAAAAGCTTTTAAATTTGTACTTCGTTTTAAAAAAAATCAAACACTGAGTTAACCTCAATTGGTATCATTAAGTAAGTCGTTCCTGTATTCTTCAACTTGTTGTACGCAGTACTTTCGTGGTGTAATGCGTATCTATGATTGCTAATGCGTAATGTATGCTATATAAAGCTTTACAAATAAGTGGTACCAAAATTTCCAAAATAAAAATGGTAGAAGGACAAAGTTGTCAAAAACAACACCCCCCTATTTTCCTAGTTTCAAATAGATTTTTCAATATCGAATCAGGTGCCCTCTATTGTTGCTGACTTAATAATTGAAGTCGGTTGCTTGAAATTATCATGATTTTTGTAGACATATACCTTCAAGAAAATTCTGCATAAACTATATAAGCATTACTCGTTGATTGGAATGATTATTTTTGTAAAACTAAACAATATGAAAAATGTTGCATTTTATGAGAAAATTTAACTGATATGCGTTATTAAAATTAAATCAACCATCTCTGAGACACAATTTTCATGGAATATCTTTGCTTATAAATCGTTTTGATAGTTTTTTCACTTTTGTTAGATTTTTATACCCCCTGCAAACCAAGTCATGACCTTGACCCAAGGTCGTTTGGGGAAGTTCAACGTCACTGGAAGAAAATTTTCATAATTCGTGTCCGGTCCATATCTTTCTTATGGATAAACTTGGTAGGTTCTCATTTCACACAAAGATTGCCCATGACCAAAGGGTGTGTCATGACCTTGACCCAAGGTCGTTTGGGGAAGTTCAAGGTCACTGGAAGAAAATTTTCATAATTCGTGTCCGGTCCATATCTTTCTTATGGATAAACTTGGTAGGTTCTCATTTCACACAAAGATTGCCCATGACCCAAGGGTGTGTCATGACCTTGACCCAAGGTCGTTTGGGGAAGTTCAAGGTCACTGGAAGAAAATTTCATAATTTGTGTCCGGTCCATATCCTTCTTATGGGTAAACTTGGTAGGCTCTCATTTTACACAAAGATTGCCCATGGCCCAAGGGTTGTCATGACCTTGACCCAAGGTCATTTGGGGAAGTTCAAGGTCACTGGAAGAAAAAGTTCATAATTCGTGTCCGGTCCATATCTTTCTTATGGATAAACTTGGTAGGCTCTCATTTCACACAAAGATTGCCCATGGTCCAAGGATGGGACATGACCTTGACCCAAGGTCATTTGGGGAAGTTCAAGGTCACTGGAAGAAAAATTTCATAATTCGTGTCCTGTCCATACAATGTATCTTTCTTATGGATAAACTTGGTAGGTTCTTCTTTCACACAAAGATTGCCCATGGTCCAAGGGTGTATCATGACCTTGACCCAAGGTCATTTGGGGATGTTCAAGGTCACTGGAAGAAAAATTTCATAATTCGTGTTCGGTCCATATCTTTCTTATGGATAAACTTGGTAGGCTCTCATTTCACACAAAGATTGCCCATGGCCCAAGGGTGTGTCATGACCTTGACCCAAGGTCATTTGGGGAAGTTCAAGGTCACTGGAAGACAAAATTCATAATTTGTGTCCTGTCCATATCTTTCTTATGGATAAACTTGGTAGGCTCTCATTTCACACAAAGATTGCCCATGGCCTAAGGGTGTGTCGTGACCTTGACCCAAGGTCATTTGGGGAAGTTCAAGGTCACTGGAAGACAAAATTCATAATTTGTGTCCTGTCCATATCTTTCTTATGGATAAACTTGGTAGGTTCTCATTTCACACAAAGATTGCCCATGGCACAAGGGTGTGTCATGACCTTGACCCAAGGTCATTTGGGGAAGTTCAAGGGCACTGGAAGAAAAATTTCATAATTCATGTTTGATACATATCTTTATTAAGGAAAAACTTACTTCTGAAAAACCAGTGGGGGGTATTTTGTCCCGTTTGGACAGTTCTAGTTTTGTTTTTGCATCTTGCACAACGGCATTTTTTGTTTTCCGGAAATCTGTGATTCGTAACTAAGAAAACAAACATTGTTAGTTTAGATGTTAAATTTCATTCAAAAGTCAATTTTGGTATTTTTTTTTTCTTTTTGTATTTATCCTAAATATTGATTTCATACTCAATCTGGATTGCCAACATATCGAAATTTTTTATATAGACGCCTTTTTCGGCACACTTTTGTGTTCTTAGACTTGCACTTGCGCATGTTAAAATCTAGGTCATTGTTTCAAATTGTAAATACTGTGGGAAATAATCATGCAGATATTACAAAAACACAACACAGGAATAGAATATTCATCCTTTAATAATATATTTACCTAGAGAGATTTTTAAAACACGTCACTGTGTTTTTCTAGAATATTTGGATAAAAAAAATATTCGATACTAGCAAATATTCATTACTGGTAAAATGACTGTATATCGTCCACGTTATCTGTAGAAAAAAAGACCGCGTCCACAGAAACCGACTCTATTTGCTGTAATTGGAAGTCCGACAATTTAAATTATTAAGAAATAGGATATAAGAAAAATATTCAGCACTAATAAATGGCATAGCATAGTTTGTAAAACAGGGGTTAAAAATTTTTTTTGTCATGGTCAAGTCCAGGACTTAAAGAGTAAATTCTAGGCAAGTCCGAGGAAGAAATTTCAGAGTCCACATTTACCTATACATCATTAAATTTATGTTGCTTATAATTTATTTTCATTTGTTACATTGAATGAATAAAGACCATATGTATTAATATTTGTTTTATTTTTCCTCCATAAACTGTCATATAGTCATACGTAAGTATTTCAACACAATACCAGACTGATAGATTATTGGTACATTACAATAACTTTTACAGATACTCACTACTGAATAAACCATCTGTTACAATAAATAGAAATTAGAATGTGCTGTAAGTCACAGTTAAAACCGAAATTTAACAAACTCATTGCCGTTTGTCATATAGGAGGAAACATGAGGAATTGCGTAAAAGCAAGAGTCTAACCGCAACGGAAAATAAAAAGATGGATTGTATTTTCGAAACGTTCATAATGTTTTATGGGTATTTAAACGCCCACAAACCCACATTTTTACTTAATACGTTTGAAAATTAGCTTTATTTTTAGCTTTACGATCATTTTCTGAACTTAAAAAAAAAAGATTAACAAGAAACATAGCCAAGTCCCAGGACTTTGGCGAATTCTAAATGCCGAGTCCGGATCCGGAATTTGTTAGTCCGGGACGTCGGGCTTGAGGAATTTTGAACCCCTGTAAAAGATGTTTTATTTTGTACTATGGCTACAATCCGCACGATATTGTACAGAAATTGATGTCAGAATTAAATTTCCTCTAGCGTCTGTATATATGCGTAATGAAAATGTGAAGATAATTAATAGTGATCGATTCTGAAAAGAAATCTTTCTAACAATAAAATTTTGTTAACACACGTAGAATAAAAAATATGGAATTTTTTTGACAACATTGTTGGCCAGAAATAAACCGAATGGGGCATTCTGATCACGGCAAATGCATGTTCACATGCACGACAATTACAGTACCGACCAGACCCAACCTGACACAAAGCAGTCCCAGAGCAGTCCCGGGGACTGCTTTCTGGGACTGCTAAAGCAGTCCCACAGCAGTCCCACAGCAGTCCCACAGCGGTCCCAGAGCAGTCCCACAGCAGTCCCAGAGCGGTCCCAGCAGTCCCAGCGGTCCCAGAGAGCAGTCCCAGCAGTCTCAGAAAGCAGTCCCAGCAGTCCCAGAGGGCGGGGTTTATTAATGTAATGGGCGGAGCTAACTCAGAAATGAGATTTCCAATAAACAATGGGATTAGAAAAGGCAGATGAAATTTATTCTGGGTAGTATGCCAGGAATCCTTACATGAATGCGAAGGTCATTTATTAACAGTATGCGCAGAGAACCAATTTGGAATAATATTTATCAAAGGAAGAAGGCTTTCACACCTACATGTATAAAATTAAACTGAACATGAATATTACACCAGAGCAGTCCCAAATTAAAATTCATTAAAATTTAAATTTATTATCTATTAATTAAAATTAATCAAAATTATCTGGTATATAAATAATTCCATTTCTTTATTTTCTTTGATTGATACTGTTTCCCATATTAATTTTTTCTACAGAAAATTAAACGTGAATTATTTATTTTCCACCAGAACAAGCTTTAAATAGATCTTATCGTTATATGGCCAATTTCCATACTATCCGGATACTCTAATAAATTTTCTTAAGTATTGGGGCTTTTAAAAAAAATCTTTGTTAATTTTGCCCAGTATTATTTTTCAGTCATGATTATTTTTACTTTCATGTCAATTTAATTAATTTAAATTTCTCTATCTCTATAATACTGTGCTTTAAGTTTTAAGTGCTTTATTATTTGTAAATGTTAGAGTGTATATCTGTAAATCACCAGAATGGAACCCTCAGATTATGTTCAAAATTAATTAATCCTGAAAGAAATTCATACACATTTCATTTCTCAATTTTATTTTTGCTTTACATAGATTGAAATTAGGGTCATTGTTGACCAGCATGTTCAATGATGTGAAACGCTGATATGTATACGCAAATAACATGAATTGATTTTCTGCCCAAAGGCGATTAAAACCGCGAGTGTTGATACCATTTTTATACACATTAATCGGCCAGGTAACAGAAGCAAAACAAAAAAGAAATAAATCACATTTGGTATTTTCAACTGTTTATTTTTAAAATTAATGTACTCTTTTAATAACTTGTTTATAAATTAAAAACTACCAGTAATTCATAAATAATTTCCCCAGTGAT
>NW_026928916.1:0-35967 GCF_032062105.1 Saccostrea cuccullata | reverse complement strand
AGGGTTAGTTAGGGCTAGGGGGTTAGGGTTAGTTAGGGTTAGTTAGGGCTAGGGGGTTAGGGACAGGGTTAGTTAGGGTTAGGGTTAAGGGGCTAGGGTTAGGGGGTTAGGGTTAGTTGGGGTTAGTTAGGGCTAGGGGGTTAGGGTTAGGGTTAGTTAGGGCTAGGGGGTTAGGGTTAGATTTAGGGTCAACCAATCAAAACTGATCACGTGATTTCTCTCAGCCAATCAGAATCCTCCCCTATCTAGACGGTTTATACTACTGACGTCATAATGGATCTAGCACCAAAAAGTAAGTGTAAAGACATTTACTAGAGCTTGACTTTAGGCCAAAGTGGGTACTCAGTGCCCACCTCTACTGGGCACTCAGTACCCACTTTTGAAAACGGTGGGTACTGAGTACCCACCTCCTGTTTGCAGCGTTTAGGGGGGTCCCAGATCCCAACTCGGAGTGTGGAGCAATAGTACATGACTAGGAAAACATTTTGGGATACTTTCGGAAACTCTGGCCCCACCCCTCCGGACTGTAGGGGGGGTTGGGACTGAAAATCCGGGAATTTTTAAAGTCGTCATATCGTAATGTGTGAGGTGTCATTGGATAGGTATGGACGAGTAGATTACAGATATATAATATTTTTCGGTAGGACGCCCGGTTCGTCCGCAAGTCGGGTTGGAAAGTCCGGGAAATTCGGTACCGTCAAAAATACAAGTATTTTGGCTATAAAATTCTTATTCATTAAGTTAGTGCAAAGTTCTTTATACCATTTTCTTTGTCTCATTGAGACCAACAATTATATATAAAAAAAATTATTGTATCTTTAAAAATAAAAATTTTATGAAGTTATTTCCAGTATTTTTGGACTTAAAAAATTTTTTTTGCGGAATGAAAAACATACTCATAAGGATGTAAAACTTTTATTTTTTAAGCTAGGTAAAAGTTTTTTATATCATTTTCTTCGTCTTTGAAAGACAAAGAATTAAATCTAATCAGATCTCTTGTAAGTTGGAAAATAAAAAAAATTCATTCAAAAAACCTTTTAAAATTAACACCGCGGGCACTGAGTACCCACTGAAAAAGTGGGTACTGAGTACCCACTTTGGTAAAAAATATATTATTTATTGACCTACAACAAAGTTCTTTATATCATTTTCTTTGTCTCACTGAGACAAAAAAGAATATGTAATCAGATTATTTGTATCTTAAAAAATAAAAATTTTATAAGCTAAATACTGTTATTTGGACTTAGAAATTTTTGTCGCATTTGAAAAACATACTCATAAGGGTGTAAAATTTTTATTTTCTAAGCTAGGTAAAAGTTCTTTATATCATTTTCTTTGTCTCATTGAGACAAACAATTATATTAATAAGATTTATTGTGTCTTTAAAAATAAAAATGTTATGCAGTTATTTCCAATATTTTTGGACTTTGAAATTTTTGTCGCGTTTGAAAAACATACTCATAAGGGTGTAAAACTTTTAATTTCTAAGCTGGGTAAAAGTTCTTTATATCATTTTCTTTGTCTCATTGAGACATAAAAGAATATGTAAAAAGAATGTTTGTATCTTAAAAATTAAAGATTTTATATACTAAATAGTTATTTGGACTTTGAAATTTTTGTCGCGTATGAAAAACATACTCATAAGGGTATTAAACTTTTATTTTTTATGCTAGGTAAATGTTTTTATATCATTTTCTTTGTCTCGTTGAGAAGAAAAAGAAAATCTAATCAGATTTTTTGCATCTTAAAAAATGAAAATTTTATTAAACTAAATAATGCTATTTCATGTAATTTTGGACTTAAAGAAATTTTCTAAGTCCAAATTAAAAGGAGTTTAGGGGCTGAAATTTTTATTATATACTCTACAGAAAATCTGATTACATATTCTTTCTCGTCTTGAAAAGACAAAAAAAATGATATATAGAACATCAATATAGGATAACAAACAAAAAAATTGACCCCTAAAACCTTTTTAATATTAAGGAACTTCTTGTGACCTTAATTTTCACATTGAAATAATTCCTTTTTGGGGATGAAATTTTTATTTGTGGAGCTATCTTAATGTGCCTTATATCATTTTCTTTGTCTCAATGTGACGAGGAAGAATATGTAATCACTTTTATCATAAGACATCTTTTAAGATTTTTATGCCCCTAAAACTCTGAAATTAGACTTAATAGAATATTTTTTCACACTCTAAAAAATGCTCATAGGGTCTAAACCTCCCTTTAAATAAAGATTTTATATTATCTTTTGTATAATCAATTTCTGCTTTTTAAGATGAACATCATATGTAAAGTATATCTATATAGTTGGAAAATTATAGAAATCAGCCCCAAAAAGCATTTTCAATAGCGCACTGAAAATTTTCTAAGTCCAAATTAAAGGAGTTTAGGGGCTGAAATTTTTATCATATACTCTACAGAAAATATGATTACATATTCTTTCTCGTCTTGAAAAGACGAAAAAAATGATATATAGAACATCAATATAGGATAATTTACAAACAAAAAAATTGACCCCTAAAACCCTTTTAATTTTAAGGAACTTCTTGTGACCTTAATTTCCACATTGAAATAATTCCTTTTTGGGGATGAAATTTTTATTTGTGGAGCTATCTTAATGTGCCTTATATCATTTTCTTTGTCTCAATGAGACGAGGACAAATATGTAATCACTTTTATCATAAGACATATTTTAAGATTTTTATGCCCTCAAAACTTTTAAATTTGGACTTACAATTTTTTCGCACAAAATTGAAAGAGTTTAGGGGATGAAATTTTTATTATCTATCCTACAAAAAACCTGATTACATATTCTTTCTCGTCTTGAAAAGACGAAAAAAAAATGATATATACAACTTTTAGATAGGGTCAGAAATAAAAAAATTGAACCCAGAAACCTTTTTTTCATTTTAGGGTTTTTATCTGAATTTTAATTTTCATATTAAAATAATTCCTTTTCAGGGATGAAATTTTTATTTGTGGAGCTATCTTAATGTGCTTTATATCATTTTCTTTGTCTCAATGAGACGAGGAAAAATATGTAATCACTTTTATCATAAGACATCTTTTAAGATTTTTATGCCCTCAAAACTTTTAAATTTGGACTTAGAATTTTTTCGCACAAAATTGAAAGAGTTTAGGGGATGAAATTTTTATTATCTATCCTACAAAAAACCTGATTACATATTCTTTCTCGTCTTGAAAAGACGAAAAAAATGATATATACAACTTTTAGATAGGGTCTGAAATAAAAAAATTGAACCCAGAAACCTTTTTTTCATTTTAGGGTTTTTATCTGAATTTTAATTTTCATATTGAAATGATTCCTTTTTAGGGATGAAATTTTTATTTGTGGAGCTATCTTAATGTGCCTTATATCATTTTCTTTGTCTCAATGAGACGAGGAAAAATATGAAATCACTTTTATCATAAGACATCTTTTAAGATTTTTATGCCCTCAAAACTTTTAAATTTGGACTTAGAATTTTTTCGCACAAAATTGAAAGAGTTTAGGGAATGAAATTTTTATTATCTATCCTACAAAAAACCTGATTACATATTCTTTCTCGTCTTGAAAAGACGAAAAAAAATGATATATACAACTTTTAGATAGGGTCAGAAACAAAAAAAATTGAACTCAGAAACCTTTTTTCATTTTAGGGCTTTTATCTGACCTTAATTTTCATATTGAAATAATTCCTTTTTAGGGATGAAATTTTTATTTGTGGAGCTATCTTAATGTGCTTTATATCATTTTCTTTGTCTTAATGAGACGAGGAAATATATGTAATCACTTTTATCATAAGACATCTTTTAAGATTTTTATGCCCTCAAAACTTTAAATTTGGACCTAGAATTTTTTAATGCATTCCCAAAAAACTCCTTATTGGGGCTAAAGCGCACTAAAAATTAAGATATGGTATTATTTTTGGTATCAGTGTGTTATGAAAACTTTTTATCTAAATTAATTGATTTTGTTTTCAAATTTTGTAAGATAGATAATTTTAAATATATTTATACTGAAGATTTGAGGCCCAAATACAAAAAAAGAGAACACAATAAAGTATTCGTAAATAAAAATGAAATTAATTAATGAAATTTTTATATACTAATATTAAAATATGATTCGTAGATTCATGTCAATCAAAATTTATACTTGTGTACCTGTTGTTTGATTGACAGTTCACAAAATTTTGATCTTCGAACAGGTAAATTTCATTGGTTAGTGACACCTGTACCATACAGGTAAATTACCTCGAAGATCAAAAGCTTGCGACCTGTCAATCATACGAGGCGAACAAAGGTGTGAAATTTGATTGACAGGTTCAGTAGAGCATGTTAACTGACGTCTAGCACAGGTAATTTACCTGTACTGTACAGGTGTTATCAACCAATAGAATTTACCTGTTCATAGATCAAAAGCTTGCGACCTGTCAATCATACAAGGCGAACAAAGGTGTGAAATTTGATTGACAGGTTCAGTAGTGCATGTTAACTGACGTCCAGTACAGGTAATTTACCTGTATGACAGGTGTCACTAACCAATGAAATTTACCTGTTCAAAGATCAAAAGCTTGCGACCTGTCAATCATACGAGGCGAACAATGGTGTGCAATTTGATAGATGGATTAGTCCTGGATTTTTTTTTCTGGAATATGTTAAAATTCTTAGACTAAATATAATTTATAAATGATAAATGATAAATGAAAAAAAAAATTGATTTGATTTGAAAAATGAATAAGTTGCTCTCGTAAATTTATAATTGAAAATATATATTTATGAATTAAATTTTAAAAAAGAAAGAAAATACGAATCGATCAAAATTTTATCATTAAATATTGTTCTAAATAAATAAATAAATAAAAAAATAAATAAATGAATTAATTAATTTATTAATTAATTAATTAATACATAAATAAATAATCATAGAATAAAAGAAATCAATTGACTTTATAAATCTCGTATATAGCTGCATTTTTTTTAACGAATTTACTTAATTAATTAAATAAAACCTATTTTCTTGCCGTTGAAAGCTTCGGAAACCTTTAAAATATATTTTTATCATGTAGAACAATTATTCAGCAACAATTACTGATAAAAATTTTGTTAATAACGGCATTTTTAAAGCCACAGTTATCGGAACCCTAACCTTACCCCATACCCTTGTTATTAATTATTTATTGCTCTATCGTTTCTCAGTTCTTTCAAGGTGCTTTAAAAACGATAAAAAAAAATTCAATCCTACTTGAAATTTAATGCTCTTTACAATAAAATTCTTCTCACATCTCTATCTTATTTCCTATAGGACCCAGAAGCGAAAAACCGAACCCCCGTAAGCCTCCGCTAGATCGCGCTTTGCGAAATTCCCTAAATAATTAAATTAAACCTAATTTCTCGACAAAGAGAGCTTCGGAAACCTTTAAACTATATTTTTATCTTGTAGAACAATTATTTAACAACACTTTAAGATAGAAATTGTGTGTATAGTTGCATTTATAAAAACCCAGCGGCCAAAATATCAAACCTACCCCCTGCCGTCTTTTATTATTATTGATTGCTCTTTCGCTTCTCAGTTCTTTTAAGGTGTTTTAAAAAAAATTAAAAAAGATTTAATCCTGCTTGAAATTAAATGCTCTTTACGATAACGTTATTTTCACATTCCTATCTAATACCGTATAGGACCTAGAAGCCTAAAACCGACCCAACGTAAGCCTCAGCTAGAGCGTGCTTTACGATATTCCCTAAATAATTAAATAAAACCTATTTTCTCGACCAGAAGAGCTTCGGAAACCTTTAAAATACGAGGGTTGTCCCGTAAAATCGTGGACAAGTTGTCTAGTTTGAAAAATAATCATCACTGCGTTCTGAAATTTTCACCACTTTTTAGTAGATAAATTATGAATATACATAGCAAATTTCAAATAGATATATGCATAGGTAATCAAATTGTGATATTTTATGTTATGTACTGTATCGCCCTACGGCGCACGGATGATAACGTCAAAGTGTCTAAAACAGCGTCAAGTTTCATCTTTGCTAAACTTAAAGTTGGATAAGCCCCACTTAAATTTAGAAATTTTATTGATTTATATATGTGAGTATCTATAACCAGTTAAGAAACCAATAAGGCACACTCATGCGATCTTCTGAATATTTATTAGCAAGTTACAGACAGTATTTTCACCATCATTCAACTAAAAGAGAATCTCACATCGACGGTCGACAGTGACAGTGTCCTTTGCTATAACAAATGGCAGTCTGTCCATATGTTTTGTACTATCTGGGGACTCGATCACGAAGACTTCACTAAGAAAACTTTCATTTCATTTATATACTAAAGATCTGGTGATATTTTTCACATTTTCTTTCTTCTGTATTCATTTATAGTCTCTTAAGGCGTCATTACAACATCCTAATCTATCTGAACTGCTCTCCGGTGCGCCGTAACGTCATAAAAAGTCGCCATTTTTCGTGTGTTCTGTTTATTACTTTCCCATTTCAAATGCTCGGGAAACTGCCAAAAATTAACCAAATGCCTTGAAATTTTTAAAAAGACGACAGAATTGATTAAGGAATGGAATTAGGATAATTTTCATCCTAATCTTATGTACTGAAAACTTTTCTTACGAATTAATTCTTATGTCTTCTCTAATATAACCTTGCTATTTTTACCGTGCGCCGTAGGACCTTACCTTGTGCACATTCAAGCAGAATAAAATCTTTATTTTTGAATATATATTATCAAAAACATTATGTTTCACTTAAATATGATGAATAAACATTTACTGAAAATTTCAGCTTAGTGCGCCCATTACTTTTAGAGAAAAACGCTTTGTCCACGATTTTATGGGACAACCCTCGTACATCTTTATCTTGTAGTACAATTATTTAGCAACATTTCAAAATATAAATCGTGTGTATAGCTGCATTTTTAAAAACCCAGCGGCCAAAATACCAAACCTACCCCCTCCTGTTTTTTATTATAATTTATTGCCGTATTGCTTCTCAGTTCTTTTCATCCAAAAATAATTAAATAAAACCTAATATTTCGACCAGGAGAGCTTCGAAAACCTTTTAAATGTATTTTCATCTTGTAGAACAATTATTCAGCAACAGTTTGAGATATAAATCGTGTGTATAGCTGCACTTTTAAAAGCCCAGCAGCCGAAATACCAACCCTACCCCCTGCCGTCTTTTATTATTATTTATTGCTCTATCGCTTCTCAGTTCTCTTAAGGCGCTTTGATAAAGATAAAAAAGATTTAATCCTGCTTGAAATTTAATGCTCTATACGATAAAATTATTTTCACATCTCTATCTTATACCGTTAAGGACCTAGAAGCGAAAAACCGAACCCGCCGTATCATCCGCTAGAGCGCGATTTACGAAATTCCAAAACTAATTAAATAAAACCTAATTTCTCGACCAGGAGAGCTTCGAAAACCTTTAAAATATATTTTAATCTTGTAGAACAATTATTAAGCAATATTTGAAGATATAAATCGTGTGTATAGCGGCATTTTTGAAAGGCCAGTGGCCGAAATAGCAACCCTACCCCTTTCCGCATTTTATTATAATTTATTGCTCTTTCGCTTGTCAGTTCTTTAAAAGCGATTTAATAAAGATAAAAATTAATTAATCCTGCTTGAAATTTAATGCTCTTGACGATAAAATTATTTTCACATCTCTATCTGATTCCCTATAGGAGCTAGAAGCGAAAAATCGACCCCCCATAAGCCTCCGCCAGAGCGCGATTTACGAATTTAGCTAAATAATTAAATAAAACCTAATTTCTCGACCAGGAGAGCTTCGGAAACCTTTAAAAGATATTTTTATCTTGTAGAACAATTATTCAGCAACATTTTTAGATATAAAACGTGTGTATAGCGGCATTTTTGAAAGGCCAGTGGCCGAAATACCAACCCTACCCCCTGTCGTATTTTATTATCATTTATTGCCCTTTCGCTTGTCAGTTCTTCTAAGGCGAGTTAATAAAGATAAAAAATATTTAATCCTGCTTGAAATTAAATGCTCTTTACAATAAAATTATTTTCACATCTCTTTCTGATTCCGTATAGGACCTAGAAGCGAAAAACCGAACCCCCATAAGCCTCCGCTAGAGCGCGATTTACGAATTTAGCTAAATAATTAAATAAAACCTAATTTCTCGACCAGAAGAGCTTCGGAAACCTTTAAACTATATTTTCATCTTGTAGAACAATTATTCAGCAACATTTTTAGATATAAAATGTGTGTATAGCGGCATTTTTAAAAGGCCAGTGGCCGAAATACCAACCCTACCCCCTGTCGTATTTTATTATCATTTATTGCCCTTTCGCTTGTCAGTTCTTCTAAGGCGAGTTAATAAAGATAAAAAATATTTAATCCTGCTTGAAATTAAATGCTCTTTACAATAAAATTATTTTCACATCTCTTTCTGATTCCGTATAGGACCTAGAAGCGAAAAACCGAACCCCCATAAGCCTCCGCTAGAGCGCGATTTACGAATTTAGCTAAATAATTAAATAAAACCTAATTTCTCGACGAGCAGAGCTTCAAAAATCTTTATAATATAATTTCATATTTTAGAACAATTATTCAGCAACATTTTGAGATATAAATCGTGTGTATAGCGGCATTTTTGAAAGGCCAGTGGCCGAAATAGCAACCCTACCCCTTTCCCTATTTTATTATCATTTATTGCTCTTTCGCTTGTCAGTTCTTTTAAAGCGATTTAATAAAGATAAAAATTATTTAATCCTGCTTGAAATTTAATGCTCTTTACGATAAATTATTTTCACATCTCTATCTGATTCCCTATAGGACCTAGAAGCGAAAAACCGAACCCCCATAAGCCTCCGCTAGAGCGCGATTTACGAATTTAGCTAAATAATTAAATAAAACCTAATTTCTCGACCAGGAGAGCTTCGGAAACCTTTAAAATATATTTTCATCTTGTAGAACAATTATTCAGCAACATTTTTAGATATAAATCGTGTGTATAGCTGTATTTTTAAAAGGCCAGTGGCCGAAATACCAACTCTACCCCCTGTCGTATTTTATTATCATTTATTGCCCTTTCGCGTGTCAGTTCTTCTAAGGCGAGTTGATAAAGATAAAAAATATTTAATCCTGCTTGAAATTAAATGCTCTTTACAATGAAATTATTTTCACATCTCTATCTGATTCCGTATAGGACCTAGAAGCGAAAAACCGAACCCCCATAAGCCTCCGCTAGATCGCGATTTACGAATTTAGCTAAATAATTAAATAAAACCTAATTTCTCGACCAGGAGAGCTTCGGAAACCTTTAAACTATATTTTCATCTTGTAGAACAATTATTCAGCAACATTTTGAGATATAAATCGTGTGTATAGCAGCATTTTTTAAAGGCCAGTGGCCGAAATACCAACCCTACCCCCTGCTGTATTTTATTATCATTTATTGCTCTTTCGCTTGTCAGTTCTTCTAAGGCGATCTAGTAAAGATAAGAAATATTTAATCCTGCTTGAAATTTAATGCTCTTTACGATAAAATTATTTTCACATCTCTATCTTATACCGTTAAGGACCTAAAAGAGAAAAACCGAACCCCCATAAGCCTCCTCTAGAGCGCGATTTACGAATTTAGCTAAATAATTAAATAAAACCTAATTTCTCGACCAGGAGAACTTCGGAAACCTTTGAAATATATTTTTATCTTGTAGAACAATTATTCAGCAACATTTTGAGATATAAATCGTATGTAAACCGCTATTTTATAAAGGCCAGTGGCCGAAATAGCAACCCTACCCCTTTCCGTATTTTATTATCATTTATTGCTCTTTCGCTTGTCAGTTCTTTTAAGGCAATCTAATAAAGATTAAAAATATTCATTCCTGCTTGAAATTTAATGCTCTTTACGATAAAATTATTTTCACATCTCTATCTTATACCGTTAAGGACCTAGAAGCGAAAAACCGAACCCGCCGTATCATCCGTTAGAGCGCGATTTACGAAATTCCAAAAATAATTAAATAAAACCTATTTTCTCGACCAGGAGAGCTTCGGAAACCTTTAAAAGATATTTTTATCTTGTGGAACAATTATTCAGCAACATTTTTAGATATAAAACGTGTGTATAGCGGCATTTTTAAAAGGCCAGTGGCCGAAATACCAACCCTACCCCCTACCGTATTTTATTATCATTTATTGCTCTTTCGCTTGTCAGTTCTTCTAAGGCGATCTATTAAAGATTAAAAATATTTAATCCTGCTTGCAATTTAATGCTCTTTACGATAAAATTATTTTCACATCTCTATCTGATTCCGTATAGGACCTAGAAGCGAAAAACCGAACCCGCCGTATCGTCCGCTAGAGCGCGATTTACGAAATTCCAAAAATAATTAAATAAAACCTATTTTCTCGACCAGGAGAGCTTTGAAAACCTTTGAAATATATTTTCATCATGTAGAACAATTATTCAACAACATTTTGAGATATAAATCGTGTGTATAGCAGCATTTTTTAAAGGCCAGTGGCCGAAATAGCAACCCTACCCCTTTCCGTATTTTATTATCATTTATTGCTCTTTCGCTTGTCAGTTCTTTTAAAGCGATTTAATAAAGATTAAAAAGATTTAATCCTGCTTGAAATTTAATGCTCTTTACGATAAAATTATTTTCACATCTTTATCTTATACTGTTAAGGAAATAGAAGCGAAAAACCGAACCCGCCGTATCATCCGCTAGAGCGCGATTTACGAAATTCCAAAACTAATTAAATAAAACCTAATTTCTCGACCAGGAGAGCTTCGGAAACCTTTGAAATATATTTTTATCTTGTAGAACAATTATTCAGCAACATTTTGAGATATAAATCGTGTGCATAGCGGCTTTTTTGAAAGGCCAGTGGCCGAAATACCAAACCAACCCCTTTCCGTATTTTATTATCATTTATTTCTCTTTAGCTTGTCAGTTCTTCTAAGGCGAGTTAATAAAGATAAAAAATATTTATTCCTGCTTGAAATTTAATGTTCTGTACGATAAAATTATTTTCACATCTCTATCTTATACCGTTAAGGACCTAGAAGCGAAAAACCGAACCCGTCGTATCATCAGCTAGAGCGCGCTTTGCGAATTTCCCTAATTAATAAAATAAAACCTAATTTCTCGACAAGGTGAGAAACGGAAACCTTTAAAATACATTTTCATCTTGTAGAACAATTATTTAACAACATTTTAAAATACAAATCGAGTGTATACCTGCATTATTTAAAAACCAGCGGCCGAAATACCAAACCGACCCCCTGCCGTCTTTTATTATTATTTATTGCTCCATCGCTTCTTAGTTCTTTTAAAGCGCTTTAATAAAGATAAAGAAGATTTAATCCTGCTTGAAATTTAATGCTCTTTACGATAAAATTATTTTCACATCTGTATCTGATTCCGTATAGGACCTAGAAGCGAAATCATCTCCCCCCCCCCCCCCCCCCCTAAAGCATCCGCTAGATCGCGCTTTGCGAAATTCCTTAAATAATTAAATAAAACCTAATTTCTCGCCAAGGAGAGCTTTGGAAACCTTTAAAATTTATTTTCATCTTGTAGAACAATTATATAACAAGATTTTAAGATATGAATTGTGTGTATAGGTGTGTTTTTTAAAGCACAGTTGCTGAAATAGCAAACCTACCCCCTGTCGTCTTTTATTATCATTTATTGCTCTTTCGCTTGTCAGTTCTTTTAAGGCCCTCTAATAAAAATACAAAATAGTCAATCATGCCTGAAATTTAATGTTCTTTACGATAAAATTATTTTCACATCTCTACCACACGCTTTAAAGGACCTAGAAGAGAAAAACCGAACCCCTGTAACCCTCCGCCAGAGCGCGCTTTTCGAAATTCCTTAATTAATTAATATTAATTAATTAATTTCATTAGGGATTTTTAGAGAATCTAAGGTATATAATCAAAAAATGGGCATCTAGTACCCACTTTTTGAAAAACTCTACATTCTCCAACATTTTTATAATAAAGTTTCATTTAAATTAAAAGATTTAGTTCTTAAATGAAAGAATACATTAATTGAAACTAATTAAAGTTAAAATTACATAATTAAGTATACGTCAATAAAAATAATAATAAAAATAATCAATCCTGCTTGAAAATTAATGTTCTTTAAACGTCTCCATCTTGTACCGTAAAGGACCTAGAAGCGAAAAACCGAACCCCTTAACTTTTCGCTATGGCCCGCTTTTCGAAATTCCCTAATTAATTAATATTATTTAATTAATTTCATTAGGGAATTTCGGAGAATCTAAGGTATATAATTGAAAAATGGGCATCTAGTACCCACTTTTTGAAAAACTCTACATTCTCCAACATTTTTATAATAAAGTTTCATTTAAATTAAAAGATTTTGTTCTTAAATGAAAGAATACATTAATTGAAACTAATTAAAGATAAAATTACATAATTAAGTATACTTAAATGAAAATAATAATAAAAATATTCAGTCCTGCTTGAAATTTTATGTTCTTTACGATAAAATTATTTAAACGTCTCCATCTTGTACCGTAAAGGACCTAGAAGCGAAAAACCGAACCCCGTAACTTTTCGCTATGGCCCGCTTTTCGAAATTCCCTAATTAATTAATATTATCTAATTAATTTCATTAGGGAATTTCGGAGAATCTAAGGTATATAATTGAAAAATGGGCATCTAGTACCCACTTTTTGAAAAACTCTACATTCTCCAACATTTTTATAATAAAGTTTCATTGAAAATTGTACTCTTCAAATGGCTAAGCTTTTAAGGGTTTTCATCAAGCATTCAAATTTCTTAAAAATTAAACATTATTATATTCTTGAAACATGTAATTATCGTTTACATCAATAAAGTGTGTACTAACATGAATGTTATTTGCTTCTTGTAGGTAAAACAGAACTAGAGTTACCTGAAGTTAGAAAGAGCCAGGAAGATGCTTATTATGTGGACATCTATCCTATGATCTGGAAGGAGTTTAAGAAGAAGGGATATGTCACCATGTTTGCCGAGGATGAACCCTCAATTAGTGCTTTCAACCTTAGATTAAATGGTTTTAAGGAATCCCCCGTGGACCATTATATGAGGCCATTTTGGCAGGCCATCTGGGACTCCGAACTCCGAGAACGGAGTAAGAGATATTGCACAGGTGGTACACCTCATCATCAATTTTTATTAGAATACCTTAAAGACTTCTACGTGAAATATCAGAATGTTTCCAAATTTTCCTTAACATTTTTGGCCGAATTGACTCATTGGGATAATAACCCGGGAGAATATTTAGATGTGGATTTTGTGAATTCTTTGAAAGTTTTCAGCAAGTTGGGATTTCTGGACAATACTCTATTGATTGTGATGGGGGACCACGGTGCTAGGTATGGAAGAATCCGGCGTACGTTACAAGGGAAAATGGAAGAGAGGCTCCCCTTCATGAGTCTGCATTTTCCTCATCGATTTAAATTCAAACATCCTCATTTAATTAAACTTCTGTCAAAAAACGCTAATCGATTGACGACACCATTTGATGTCTATGAGTGTATTCGATTAAGACAACCCGTGTAGCACTAGTGTTAAATATGCGCATGCTCATTGATTGAACTCTAGTCATCTAAATAAAACATCTCGTGTTGTTTAGTGTTTGTATAAATATCGCGGGGAAAACAGTATATTCCCTGTATATCGGGTTTGAACAGGACAAACAATTGATTTACAAACAATATCCAATTATCAAATAAAGAATAGCAGATAATTTAACACAAGACATCAAAGCTGAAATAATTGTTCAACAAAATTTATTTATTACAGATACAACCACAGGAACCTGTCGTTACTTATTTTTCTTTTAATAAAAAAATATATATTAGGTATGGGTATAGTATGGGTATAGTATTTTTTATTAAACGAAAAATAAGTACACACGTAACGTCAGGTGCCTGTGGATACAACATGTATTTTATAGATGATTTATCCTTGCAATATTATTTAATAAGTCAATACCTCCTCTTATTAAAATAAAAAAGTAGAATAAGAATGTCTTCACATACATACATGGAAATAGTTTTAAATATAATAGTGACGAACCATCGTTTTTGAAGGGGGGGGGGCAAGCCAGAGAAAAAAAAACGACACTTCTATATAGCTGGAGGAAGAGGATGTAGGTTCCACTTCCTTCAGTACCAAATTTTATTCATACGATACGACTTCAGCCTTGCTTGGCTTTACTGTAACAAAAAGGGGGAGGAAGCAATCGGTGGTCTTTCAATGAAGACTTTTTAAAAGGAAAGAGATGTTTGGAAAAAAAAGTGTGGGGAGCGCTTCCACCAGCTGTTACGTGCCTGTATCCCCTCCCCCCCCCCCCCCGGTAAAATTTTGCACGGGTTATAATTATTGGTCAGAAAAGTACCATAGCTGACATTTTTCATTAACATAGTGTTAGTCATAGGATGTGAGAGACATATACTTTTACAAAAAAAAAAAGAAAGAAAACTTGAGAGTATGTGTTTTTCATGTTCAATTGTTCAATAATTATTACGATTGTAATTAAAGGCTGAAAAGGTAATTTCTATATACTTATAACATGTATTGTAAACAAAGAACCGGTTGGTTATGGGAACCCGACCTCCATATTTATAAGATTACATTGTAATACATGTATGTAACTGAAATTGCTCTCACATTTGATCCTGCAATTATGTTAAAACTGAATTATTAATAATAATAATTTAACTTCATAAGGTAATTAACACGAGATATCTATGCTGCGATTGTTAAATCTATGAAAATAATTTTAGTGAATCAATATGCATCTATTAGACATTTTTGTAATCAAGGGGCCCGTTTTACTAAAGAACTTACACCTAAGACCAAAATTGATTCTGCGATTCTATTCTTCTTGAAAAGAATTTAGAATGTTTCTATGGTAACAATTTCCAAAAAGGTTAATTTTCAAAAATGTATAATCAACATAAGTTTTTGGTTTTAGTCGTACGTTCTTTTGTAAAACGGGCCCCAGAGGTTCGGGCAATAATTATAGGCAGATTTAAAAAAAAAAAAAAATAAACTTTATTTAAAAATAAAAAAATTAAAAACTGCCAATGATAACACAGCCGTAATTTTAAGAGGTTGACCTAAAAACTAAAAAAAAAAAAAAAAAAAAAAAAGGAGAGGGATATCAAAATTATAATGCAGACTTTTTTCATTGACGTTGTAAATTTCTAATACAAACACTGACAAATTTATGCAGAAACAGTTTTCGGATTAACAATGCGTCTTCACTTCCCGCTATTTCTTTCACCTGTTACTCCAGGTAAACTGAGGAGTATACTCGCGTAACACGGGTTGATCACCCGTGTCGAAGATAGGTTGTTTTATTTACAACTCTAGTGACTCGTGTAACCCGTGTCGCTTAATCGAATATACCCTATGAAACACTAAGGGATGTCCTTGATTCGTCAAGGTTGTATAAACCTGTCACACCAAGCAGAGGAATCAGCCTCCTTCAGGAGATTCCAGCCAATCGGAATTGTGCGTCTGCTCATATTGACCTACATTGGTGTTCATGTTTAGTGCAAAGTAAGGTGGACCCAAACAGTGATAATATAAAAATCATGGCGAACCAACTTCTCAGACATATCAATGATCTAACTCTGCCATTGAGGGAGTCTTGTCATGAGCTGTCAATTCATAAAATAAAATCTGCAAATTTAATAAGTTCTAATGAAAAGGTAAGGAATCATGATAAAATATTTGAATATGGCATCACAAATTATGATAATATTGAGAAAAAATATTGACTAGCATTCTAAAACCTATCAATTAAATATTTTTATTTGATTCAAACAACCTCAATGAAAGAAAGTTTAAACATTTCCAGTAGGTGGTCTCTAGAAAAAATGATGCTTATT
Organism: Saccostrea cuccullata; assembly: GCF_032062105.1. NCBI lineage: Eukaryota > Metazoa > Mollusca > Bivalvia > Ostreida > Ostreidae > Saccostrea > Saccostrea cuccullata. Next base: position 20,038 of record NW_026928916.1, on the reverse strand, counting down.
AAAAATGTGTTTGCAAAGTACAAGTTCTTAAGCTTCGTTCAAGTCACTTTATGACCTTTGATTATAATCATATGGTCTTCTATTTCAGGTTTTGAAATTTATGAAAACGGTGGATGCTGATCAGAGAGTGGCCAACTTTAGTTCAGAAATAAATGTAGATGTTGCACATTACCAAATCACCATGGAAACACTTTCAAACTATGCACAATACGAGGGAACAGTGACTAAGAACTTGAAGGACAACAAATATGAAGTTTTCCGCAGTATTAGTAGATTAGATCACTATGGCAACCAATCTGCTTGTGTGATGAAGCAGTACCCTGATCTCAGAAAATTTGTCACTGCAGATAATATATATGGAATTTGATAAGCCTTTTTTACAGATCGTGGATTCAAAATCAATTAAATGTGTTCACTGAGGTGGGACAAGAAGTAACTTATCATTATAAGTGATTGAAACTCCTAAATATATACTTCTAGGAATGCAGGCAGCATTTACTAGCATTTGAAGGTTTGGGTTATTATTTTTTATAATATGATTATATAATTGGAGGTTTTGGGGAATACTTGTATAGATTTTGGTGTCTGTTTTCCACAAAAATGTTAATTTAACTTTTGAATGCTTGGTCCTAGGGTTTAAATATTTCATGTGTATTCCTTGTGACAAGACCAACTTTCTTCGGATACCAACGTTTTTTTATTGCATAACCTTAACCTTGGAGTTTTATTTATTTTGGAAACACTTAAACAAAATTTTAACTTTGTTCTGACTTTTGAACATTTGATGCTATGACTTTTACATTTCCCATATGCATACGTTGTGACAACCTTTCTTTGGGTACCATTTTCTGTTTTAAAAAAAAAAAAAAAAAAAAAAACTTTAGAATGGGTAATACTCAATTTTTTGTATTTCACCTGTATATTCCTTGTAATAATTTTTCTTTTCTCTGAGTAACATTTTTTTATACCCCCCGCTTGAAAAGCGGGAGGGTATATAGTAATCGGTATTTCCGTCCGTCCGTCTGTTACGCTTTGGGGTACCCATCTCTTTTCCGCAACTCCTCTTATACCAATGAATGAAATTTGATGAGACTTTCACAGAATCTTTATTACACATTGCCATTGTGCACCTCTTATTTTATTTTTTGATCCGACACATATTTTGGGTTTCCCGGCCACAGGAAAACATGGACTTTTTCACCAGTTAAAACCATATGGGAGGCGGGGGGTATCATTTAGTGAGCTCATTGCTCACAGTACCTCAAGTTTTACTTCATGACCTTGACATTTGACCTGCTTTGAAAAACTTAAACCTTAATTACAATGGTTCCATGGAAGGACATCAGTGATTCACAAACACATTTTGTTCAAATATTTTTCTTTCTGTGATACATTGATATAATAGTTTTGATATGTATTTCATTGAATGCTTGAACAGGAAAACCCAAAGTGATGAACTTTCTGTTTAATTTGTCATGTCACTGCTCATGTGACTGTGTGAATTTTATTAATTTCTTGTTCATTTCTCATGTTTCTAGATGCCTTTAATCTTAGCAGTTTGTATCCATCATTAAAGATGTACAAATTTACCATTGATGAAATGCATAATTGATTAATAATATTGATCAGTATTGAATTATATGCACTCTTTTGACACAAAGTGTTTTAAGTTATTTGTTATATAAACATGTATTTATATATTTTACATTTGTGGGTTTCAATTAATTGGAAACAAAAATTACTTAAAATTTTGTATAAAAATATTTTAAATGAATTTCTATAAAACTTTACTGTGGTTTTCCTTCTGTAGTACTAATCCCACTGTGGGACGCAGGTACCGCTCAATGACCCAAGTATAGGTCAAAATTTGCAACTCTCCACAGGCAAGTGGTGCCATCTCCATATGAGTGAAAATTTCTCTAGAGGGATGTTAAACAACATACAATCAATCCTTCTAGTACTCCATTTAGTACATGAAGTTCAATTTAAAACTTTTTTGTCTATGTCTCTTTAACTTGCTTGGTCAATTAGTAATAAAAATTCCATGCAATTACATGAGGTCACATTGTCAATCTATATATTAATAAAATAGGAGGTGCACAATGGCAGTATGTAATAAAGATTCTGTGAAAGTTTCATCAAATTTCATTCAGTGGTATGAGAGGAGTTGCGGATAAGAGATGGGTACCCCAAAGCGTAACAGACGGACGGACAGACGGACGGACGGACGGACGTACAGACGGACGGACGGACGGACGGACGGAAATACCGATTACTATATACCCCCACTTTTCAAGCGGGGGGTATAATAAATGCATATGAATCTGTATTATTGAATTTCTTTTATTTCTTTTTATCCAGACAAATTAGAAAAATTATTTTGGCTGCAAGTAAGACAGTTTGAGGCTTGAAATGTGCTGTAGATTATCGTACAACATAAATATCTCATAAATCCACAGGTACTTGGGGGATGCCCCAGGTATTGCCCCCACTCTTTTTCAATTTTATACCCCCCTACTTGAAAAGTGGGAGGGTATAGTGATCGGGATGTCCGTCCGTTACACTTTGGGTATCCATCTCTTATCCGCAACTCCTCTTATACCACTGAATAAAATTTAATGATACTTTCACAGATTCTTTGATACATAATGCCATTGTGCACCTTCTATTTTACTTTTTGATCTAAGGCTTATATTTTGGGTTTATCATTTAGTGAGTTCAGTGAGTTGCAGATAAGAGATGGGTACCCCAAAGTGTAACAGACAGAAGTACATCCTGATCACTATATAGTAGGTACCCTCCCACTTTTCAAGCAGGGAAGGGGAGGTTATAAACATAGGTAATCAGAGATTACAGAGCTCACCTCAACGAATGTTGTCTTAAAAATTATACACGCTATAACTTGCGCCAGTTAAAATACGATTGGAAATTGTTATAATTTGTTTATCAACAAAAGTTACGAAAATACTGTAAATTACACCATTAAAATTAAACGTGTTACAAAGTTATCAAATTATAATTTTTTATTATCCTGCAAGGAAAGAAAAATAGCTATTTTTAAATAAATCCATCACGTGACGCCGTCGCTACGTAAAGAAAACAAGGTAGGCCGTTTGAGATACTACTCACTTTTGACGTGGATGGCAAGCATCTTACTTAATGGTACTTATCTTTTAATGTATTCAGTATCAACCATATATTCTCTGTTATGACGCATATTAACCTTATATTAATAATTGTTGTCAAAATGCAACATACCTCGTTGACTGTGATTTCCCGTGGACATGTGTTTCTATATATAGGCCTACTGTTTACGCACTTCCTTCATCAATATTCATGAAAAGACTGAGTTCTTAATTCCTAGATATTGTTTAATTGTTTTGTTATTACAACGACATCTATAGTACAATTTTGTGGAAAGTATTATTTTCCATTACACTTCATGTGTTTTAAATCATTAATCATTTTGTTTCACACAAAATTCGGCGTTCATATAGCGTATATGACTTTAAGTAAGGCAAAGTCACACAATTAACCAACAAAAAGTATACATTCCAAAAATGAAAATATTTAAGGAATTTTGATCTGATACTTTGAAATAGACCTACATAAAAAATTTAAACTAGTTCTTCTTCATGAAAATGTAATGAAAATCCAGCATCTGAAGCAAATTTGAGAGTTTTCATCTCTTGATGCAGCATTTGTGCAAGTTTGGTTTATAATGTTATATATTATAGCCTTATAGTTTTTGGTAATAGACCTGCAACCATAACTTTTACCTTGTCTATTATCTGAACAAGAGGCCCACGGGCCTTATAGGTCACCTGAGTATCATGTAACATTCCAGCGATTGCATTTGGTTCGTGTTTTTATCCAAAAGCCATGAAATTCACAAATTTTGAATTAGGCACCATTGCTTATCAAAGGGCAGATCTCAAAGCATTAATTTATTTTTAGTCAAAGTACCCCCCTGGTACCCCTGACCCAGCAGCCCTGAAATTATCTATTTTGAAAGAGACCCCTTTCTTCATTATAAGGCCAGCATTTTTTTTTTGTTTAGGTTTAGTTATTAACATGGGAATAAAAAAGTCCCAAAGGAGAAGGAAATAAAATTTTTTTTTTGATAAATCAATTATTAACATTTGTTCATTCTTTTTCTATGCTATTCTAATAGGCTCCTTACCACTGGACACATAATGCTTACAAATAGGAAAGTAGAACATTTAATTGCTTATTTCATCATCTGCCAGTTTGGGCCAGTTATATAAATTTTGTGATGTTGGTCAAAATATATTTTAAAAAATCAATTCTTTAAAAGTCTTTCAATATATCTTCATTTTTTAAATATGTGTTAGGTGAATGTGTAGACATTGTTCTAAAATTTACTTGATGCCTAAAATTATAATTCCTATCATAAAACAGACAGGGAGTATTGGGGAGTAGGATGAACATTTTTTCAATTAAGTGTAAGTGTATTTTCCTGGACCTGTGTAAAATAATTTTTTCTGGCTGATACAAATGATACTACATGCCTGTATATATTTGTATATTCTTGCCTTTTAATAGTTGAATTTTTTTATTTCTACAGGTTATTGTTTATTTCTTCCTCAAATGGACTTAACTTCTCCCATAGTTTTATTCATTACATCTGATACATAAGCAACCCTTTTCTAAAGAATGATGCTTAGACTGTAAGCTATAACAGAGACCTAAACAATGTCGCTGGCAATATGCAATCTATAGCTACCACGGGCAGTTTAAAACCTTGGGGAGAAAATAATTTACAGACAGATACTTTTGAAACGAATACATAATTATCTCACCAGCACGTCATTGTGCAACAAAGTCGTCAGCATTTTATTTGTCCTTTGATTGGGTGAAACGTTTTGAATGGCACTCGTATCGATGAATTTTACACTAAACCAAGCTATCTTCTCAGATCTAGCTTTATTTACCCGCTGTTTCATCTTAAAACCAGAAGTGCGAGTTCGTAAATTTGAAATCTCGATCCCGACTCAAATTTAACATCGGAAAGAAAATTTTTTTCTGAAAATTCAAAACCTTGAGCGGAGGGTTTGTAAAACTGAAAATAAAATAAATTCTGGCCTTAAATATGTAATTAGATCATTAGTATATTAACCAGAGGGAAAGGATAAGATGTTCAAAGAATTCATGCATTTCACTATATAATCATTTGAGCCCCACCCTAAAACAAGAACCCCTGACCCTGGGGCCATAAATTCACAATTTTGGTAGAGGCACTCTTGCTCATCATAACTATGTACTTAGTTAGTTTATTTAATACCCAGGAGCAGAGGAGAAGATTTTCAAAGAATTCATGTATTTTCACTATATAATCAATAGAGCCCCGCCCTAACACCAGAACCCCTGACCCTGGGGCCATGAAATTCACAATTTTGGTAGAGGCACTCTTGCTCATCATAACTATGTACTTAGTTGGTTTATTTAATACCCAGGAGCAGAGAAGAAGATTTTCAAAGAAATAATGCATTTTCACTACCTACTTATTTAGCCCCGCCCTAGCACTAGAACCCCTGACCCCAGGGCCATGAATTTCACAATTTTGGTAGAGGACTCATTGCTGATTTACAATCATGCAAACAGTTTGACTGCTTGATGTCCAGGAGTAAAGAAGAAGATTTTTAAAGATTGCATTAATTTTAGTGGTTTTGGCCCCACCCCTCAGGCCCCAGGGGGGCAGGGATCATGAAATTCACAATTTTTGTTCCCCTTCACCCATAGATGCTTTGTGCCAAATTTGGTTGAAATTGGTTCAGTGGTTGCAGAGAAGAAGCTGAAAATGTTCAAATGTTAACGCACGACAGACGACGACGGACAAAAACAGATAGCAATAGGTCACCTGAGTTTACTCAGGTGACCTAAAAATGTATGTCGAATTCAGCATCCGAAGCAATTAGTCCATTAGTGTGCATCCTTAGATGTATCATCCCTGCAAGTTTGCTCATTATAGGGCTCATAGTTTATTCGAAATGAAACATGCATCAAAAACTAACATTTTCACTCATCCACAAAAAGTAGGTCAGATTCAGCATCCGAAGCTAGCCTGGTAGTATGCATCCTTAGATGTATCATCCATGCAAGATTGGTCATTAAAGAACTCATAGTTCTTTGGAAATGAAACCTGCACCAAAAACTTTTACCTGTTCACTCAACCGGAAAATGTAGGTCAGATTCAGCATCCGAAGCAAGCCTGGTAGTGTGCATCCTTAGATGTATCATCCATGCAAGTTAGATAGACATAGGGCTTATAATTACTTGGAAATGAAACCTGCATCAAAACATTAACCTGTTCGCTCAACTGGAAAATGTAGGTCAGATTCAGCATCTGAAGCAAGCCCGGTAGTATGCATCCTTAGATGTATCATCCATGCATGTTTGGTCAACATAGGACTTATAGTTACTTGGAAATGAAACCTGCACCAAAAACTTTAACCTGTTCACTCAACCGGAAAATGTAGGTCAGATTCAGCATCCGATGCAAGCCCGGAAGTATGCATCCTTAGATGTATCATCCATGCAAGTTTGGTCAACATAGGGCTTATAGTTACTTGGAAATGAAACCAGTGCACCAAAAACTTTAACCTGTTCACTCAACCGGAAAATGTAGGTCAGATTCAGCATCCGAAGCAAGCCCGGTAGTATGCATCCTTAGATGTATCATCCATGCAAGTTTGGTCAACATAGGGCTTATAGTTACTTGGAAATGAAACCTACACCAAAAACTGCACCAAAAATGTTAACCTGCTCCAAAAACATTAACCTGGTCATTCATTTGTTGAAATTGCAGCATCTGAATCTTTGCCTGGTACAATGAAACACACTAAATCCATCTTCCATGCATGTCTAATCAATATAGGACACAGATATAATTAAAACGAAAACTGCTCCAAAAAACTTAACCTTAACCTGGGACGCCGACGGTATCACATAAGCTCCCCCCAACTTTGTTGAGGTGAGCTAAAAATGTGAATGTAAAAATACTTTGCCTTGTTAGCCATCAAATTGCTCATTTCTTTTCATAATCCTCTAACACTAGAACACCCTCTCTTATCCTTCATCAATGAATAAAAAGTCTGTAAAACAGTCGATCATGTGTTTCCATCTTTGTGACATTTAATAATTTGTATCTCAGAAGTTTTTTACTAACAAAGGCAAATAATTTTCATTAGCTGACAAAAAAAATAAAGATCAAAATAAACTAACTTTGTAATGGGAGAATCCAAATCTCCAAAAAAAAAAAAAAATAACATGAAAACTTTCTCTGAATGTGCTGATAACCTCAATCAAAAATAATACCATTAGTTAAATTTTATTTCAATTGACAAAACCTGGGAGTGCTGCAAGCACCAGTAATCTCACCCTCTCCCAACAATATATAGTTTATATATAATAAATGTGTCTTAATGAAAAACTTTAAGAAATTATGAAAGAAAAAAAATTAAATATTGCATGATGTTATCACTATAAATACATAATGTTTCAAGCATTAATATTTTTTGGGATTTGAGCTCTACAAAATGTTACATGAGCAGTATATATGTTTCTCAAACAGTGGCCTGCTTAAGTAGTCTCCCTTTAATAAGATATCTGACATATTACTCGCACACATTTTATAATTCTTAAAAGATTATTTTGTAATTGCATTAATTGGTCAATCAATGTTGATTAAATGTAGAACTTTTCCACTGTTTCTCACAAAAATAATTGCTACTTTGTGTCCATCACATCAGTTTGCCAAGAATATCCATCATTAATCAATCCAAGTTTGTTTGCTATCAGTTTGTGTCCATCACATCAGTTATCCAAGAATATATCCACCGTTATGAATCAATCCAAGATTGTTAGCTAGTTTGTGTCCATCACTGGAGTTATCCAAGAATATATCCACCGTTATGAATCAATCCAAATTTGTTAGCTAGTAGTTTGTGTCCATCACTGGAGTTATCCAAGAATATATCCATCGTAATTAATCAATCCAAGTTTGTTAGCTTAAGTTTGTGTCCATCACTAGAGTTATATATCCAAGAATATATCCACCGTTATTACTCCAAGTTTGTTAGCTAGTTTGTGTCCATCACTGAAGTTATCCAAGAATATATCCACCGTTATTAATCAATGCAAGTTTGTTAGCTAGTTTGTGTCCATCACTGGAGTTATGCAATAATATACATCATTATTAATCAATCCAAGTGTGAAAGTCATTAAACATGGAAAAATGGCTCCTCTTCCCAAAGATTGGCATACGATGGAACTCAGAAAGTTATTATAATGCATGAAAGCTAAAAGAAAATGAAATATTTAAATATACTTTTGACAAAATACTTTTTTTTTATCTTACATATATGCATACTGAAATCAAGCATGAAATACATGTATACGAGGGGTGATCAAAAAGTTCACGAACTAATTGAATAAAATATAACTTTCATAAAAGAAGCAATATTTGGTTTTAATGTTAATTATATTTTAAATTAATCCTCCCCGATTTTAATGCACATCAACCACCGTTCTGCGCATGCGTGAATCATGTGATATTGGCGGTCACGTGACCCCCTCCGTAGCGTTCTGTCACAAAAGTTGAAAGCTTTTTCTGAGTTTTATATTTCTTTCCATGTGAGTTAAGTTTTATGACAAGAACAGTTCATTTGTTAGAAATGGTCATATCTCGGCAACAGAATGGGTGGATAAGAATATCCTTTCCAAAAATTAGCATGGCGACCATTAAAACACAAATCATCTGTTTCGGGAGAGACCTTTATTCAAGGTGGATAGAGAATGGGTGCCTTCTTTTTATCATATCTAATATGTTTAAAATCTAAAGTAAACGATATCTTGGGTATTTATACTTATATTATTGCTCAAATATTCAACTATTTTTCAAAGTGTTAATTGGAAGTCTTTGATAGCAAATTGCTTAATTAAAAATACATATCTTTTCAAACTTGCTTTCACTGGACAAGATGACAAGTTTCATTTTTAACCATCTGCCTTCCTTCACTAAAATGATCAATCCAGCATTAATTGAATTTATAGGAACTCATTTATCTCAATAAACTGTGTACAAATTATTATTTGAAACTGCAGAGGGATTTCTAAGATATACAATAAATTGTCCAGTCGTTTGCTGAACGAGTTCGACTGAGACAACCATTTTTCGTCACAAGTGACCTACATAGTGACGTCATTTTCACACTGTGACATCACAAACAAGGAGAAAAATTTTATTCAGCATATGCTATTTATAGACCTTGTGTATGTCACTATTTGTGTACCGAATTTCATTCTAATCTGAATTGTGGTTTTATAGATATAGAGATAGTTCGCGAACTTTTTGATCACCCCTGGTATATGTTAAAAATTAAATTTTTTGTCCACATTGGAGTAATTTTTTCACATGACTCACTTGTAAAACGTACACCTACCCTAGGGGTCATGATTTGAACAGATTTAAATCTAAAATCTGTTCTTTTATAGAGAAATTTTTTCCGTGATATATTTCTACCAGGTATATGAAATTTTGATTGTGGCCTCCAATCCCCAGCAAAACCCCCTTTGTATGATTTGATCAAACTTGAATGTAAATTTCACAGTGGATTGAATCTTATTCACGTAAATTTGAGTGGCTTAATTGTTGAGAGAGATGTTTAAGACAACTAAAAGTTGATAAAAATTGAATAAAATTTACAAAAAAATGTCTTTTACCAATTATATTTTTTATATCCTAATGCATCAAAATTTATTTTTGTCCCTAATTAGGGATGAAAAATAGGAGAAAAATCTTCATGACAAGCATATAATATAGGAACCACCAGGAAACTCAAGCAGTGAGATGAAGATTCTACGACTCGGGCCAAGTGCGGTCCTGGGCCTGTAGACTCCTAGATGGAAGCTGTGTTAGATGCCTCACACTAACAAGAAGCCCATGGGCCACATTGCTCACCTGAGTAACTGTGGCCATGCTTTTTTTACTATATTCCACCTTGTAATACCTTTTATGACCCCACCCTACCCCTGGTGTCATGATTTTAAGAATTTAGAATCTACATTGTTCCAGATTGCTTCAACATACTTTTCAAAAAGATTTTTCAATAAAATTAGATTCAAAACTTCGATTCTCTATTGTGGCCATGTCTACACCATGGGTTCATGATTTGAAGAATTTAGAATCCACACTATCCCAGCATGCTTTCAGGTAATATAAGCTTCAGCTTTTCTGGCCCAGTAGTTCTTAAGAAGATTTTAAGGATGTTCTAAACACTAACAGAAACTGTTTTTTGGGACTCAAAGCAAAATGCATTATATAAAGATATGCATATTGAATCTTTTTCATTCATTTAGAACATAGGGTACGTGCCTTATTTGCGCAGGAAAAATGTTAATTAGTAAGACAATGGACTATTTGTGAGCAGAAATCACTGTTGTTTACAAACTTTGGTAAAATTAATGAAAATAATTAATTACATTCCTTACTCTTGGTCTTATATAATGCCAAAAATATTTAAATCTATTATAAATTATGTAAATAGCGGTAAATAACAATTTCTTTAAACTTACATCTAAGGGCAGATCACTCTAACTGCATTAAAAACTACCCAATAAATAGAGCTCTTTAGTGTGCAGTGTTTACAGCGTCCTTAAAAGATATTTGCTATATATGTATTTCAATGTAAAACTTGGATTCCCTATTGTCACCCCACCAAACCCCTGGGGGTCATGATTTGAACAATTTAGAATCTACATTACCACAGGATGCTTCCACATAAGTTTCAGCTTTTCCCGTGGTTCTTCGGGAGAAATTTTTCTGATGACCCCAGTCACCCCACCCTATTTTGTCTTTTCTCTGTTATCTCCCCTTGTGAGGGAACTTAAAAATTGGCCCTTCATTTTTATAACTCAAACTCCCATTTACCCATGAATCCTTTGTAATAAGTTTGGTTAAAATTGGCTAAAAGCTCGATCAGGTGAGATGAAAATTATACCAAGTCCTTAAATCACCAAGAAAGGACTGCTAAGTGGAGGAATATTTCTTTTAAAGAAAACTTACAAAAGTTTCCAAACTGTAATGACCATTTACTGGACTGGAATCAGCATCAGGAGAAAAACATGGCAATTTGGATCTTTTCCATCAGATGTAAGGAGTGCCAAAAACCATTCACCGAGAAAAGCTATACAAAGAGGTGGGAAGATCTGGCAGGGGATGAAGAGCTGCACAGCTGAATATGACCATGGCTGCTGGTCACTTGGGTACCACAAGTAGAGGGTAGGCATGTCTTATTGATGCTTAAATGTTAAAACAGCATCATGGCAAACATGCAGCAGACCTGTAACAAAGTAGGGAAAATTCTCACAGACATGAACAAAACTATAATGAGAAAAATAATGCAGAACATCCAAGAACTTAATCAACAAGATGTGTTTGTGAAACAATTATGCCCCTGTATGGCTATTAAGATAGTGAAAATTAAAACTTTCTCAAATGGAAATCAAATATGATGGTACCCAAAGTAAGACTTTCTCAAAAGAAATAAATTGTGAAATATGAATGCCATAGCACAACCTGTTCAAAAGTTATGACAAGATTCAAGTTCTTAATAGGTTGCTCAAACTCCAGGGTCAAGGTCAAAGATCAAAGTTATTGGGTTTTTAAAGACACAAGGATTACATTATGTTAAGTATGAAAGCCTTAGCCCTTCAAAAGTTATGGCCAAGGTTAAAGTTTTAAAAGTAGGTCAAACTTTAGGGTCAAGGTCAAAATTGTTGGTTTTTTAAAGAAAAGTCTTGTCACAAGGATTTAATACATATGTTAAGTATGAAATCCCTAGTCATAACCCCTCAAAAGTTATGACCAAGGTTAATTTTTTTAAAGTAGGTAAAACTCTAAGGTCAAGGTCAAAAGGTAAAATTTGTTGGTATTCAACAGAAGGACTTATCACAAAGAATACATATGTGAGGTATGAAAGTCCTAGAACCAAATGTTCAAAAAAGTTAATACTAAAGTAAAAGTTTGGAATTTTTGTGTAAAAGTGTGTCAAACTCCAAGGTCAAAAGGTCAAATCTGGTTGTACCCAAAGAAAGGTCTTGTCACAAGGAATATATCTGTGAAATATGAAAACCATAGTACCACTCAATCAAAAGTTACGGGCAAGGTAAAAGTTTTTGCTGACAAATAGACAAGCAGGCAGATGGACGAATGGACAAGGCAAAAACTACATACCCCTATATCTTCGATCAGGGGGGCATAAATATGTGGTCTTTCTACCCCCATCAGAGCAGAAGGAGATGCCCGAGATAATAATGTTAATTTCAGTGCCATTTAAGAAACCCAATTCCAAGCTGCCATCCAAGTGACTTCTAAGTTACCTGTACTCAGAGGCAAAATGTTGTGGCAATTTTCTGTGGGAAAAAGGCACACACCTTAGAAACAAAGGAAAGGAATTTACCTGCCCAAGACCTGCCCAAGACATGATAACTGCACTGCAATCATTCCTCCGGAGACCACCATTGGAGACAAGAAGAGATGGGCTGCTAATTGTGTATGTGAGTTACAAAGTGATGACCGGCCACTAGTCATATCCCATTTCACCAGTGATGGAGACAGTGCCACTGCATCTGGTGCATCTGAAAAACAAGGAGGACATCAATGAAAAGTAGCTTAAGGACTTGCATTATTTCTTTGACTCTCAAATAAAACAGCTGACTGCAAAGGCACCATTCAGCAGTAGCTATTGTTTCAGAGAAGAACCAACATCATAAGATACTGTATAAGTAGAAATTTTAGCGAGGATTTATTTTGTCATAATTAGCGAGGCTGTTGAGATTGCTAAAATTGAATATTGCTAAAAATAAATTGTGTGTTACTTTTATTATCTTCTTTAGTGAGCATTTTGAAATTGCTAAAATTACTTCTCACTAAAAAAAAAAATACCAGTTTTAAGGAGAAATCGCTAAAGAGCCATAGCGCATTTGATAGTCACTTTTGCCTATTTTTAAGATTTTCTAAAAATCTTGTTTAGAATAAGAGTATTGAACTAGTAAAATGATTGTCATGTAACAAACTTACAACTATGAAAATATAAAATTCTACAAATAATTACATACATGTAGTTTGATCGTGAATTGAAAAGGTACATGTACGATGTATCTATAAATAGAAAAAGGTGATTTCCTTTTAAATACTTGAGTAGGCCAAAACGTCGGCAAGGCAGCTATGGCTCTTTGTGTCTTGCTAAAATTTCCACTTATATGGTAATTAATCCATGCAGAGAACATTTGCCTTGGACCTGACGCTTCAATACAGCTAGGACAGAATATGAGAATTGCTACAAACACTACTCTTGAGACTTACCTTTGATGAAGGGAGGAAACAAGAAATCGCGACTGTGTCAGAGAAGAGAAAAACTTGAAAATTACAACCCGTGAAATTAATCCCCTATACAGTATTCATAATTATGTTCCCCAAAAGGAGTTTGGGAACATATTGTTTTTACTCGGTTTCTTATTATTATTAAGGTCTTCCGACTTCCTTCGGAAGACCTTATTGTTATTCGTCGGTTTCCTATTATTATTATTATTATTCTTTTTTTCATTTCTATGGCGATATCTCAGCTGTGACTGTACGGATTGTTAAGATTTTTACAGGAAAGATGCACCAGGTTAATATCTCCAGACGTGTTTTTCATTTTTTCAAAATTTGCTTCCGTTCGCGATTTTTGGGGAAATTTGTATTTTATAAATGGATTTTTGTACACTAACTTTCCTCGAAAACGGCTAAAGATATGACATTGAAACTTATGGACATGAAAGAGCATCACATGTAGATGTGCCGAACGTCCTTCATTTTTTGTCGTTCCTACTTCCGGTCGCAAACGGAAGTGAATTTAAAAAGTCCAATTTTTCAACTTTTTTGTTTTTCAATATTTTTCTTTCGAATTTACAGGGTTTATAGAGCATCTTCAAAGATATCTATATATGTTTTCATTTTTATCATGCGTGTGTTTATTGCAAAGATATGACCGAACCAAACTTTGTCTTACTGTCGGGGGTTCGAATCCCGCTCGGGGCGTTCCCCAAATTTTTTCTTTCTTTTTGTCTTTTTTCAGTTGCAAATTACTTTTCACTCTTTTATAACATGTGTGGAACATTTTGCCGATTTTTAAAAGCTAAATTTGGAGATATTTTGTGAAATACCAGGAACAATCACGATCTGTGTTGAGAAACTACTGTAAATGAACGTAATCGAAAAATTACATTCTGAAATGTATTTCATGGGATGACGCAGCATAGAACTCTGAAGAAAAGTCGGTCGGAAGACCTGCTTGTTGCACTAGCAACAAGAACCCATCTAGTTAAGGTCTTCCGACTTCCTTCGGAAGACCTTATTGTTATTCGTCTGTTTTTTATTATTATTATTATTATTCTTTTTTTCATAGTTAGGGCGATATCTCAGCTGTGCGTGGACGGATTTAAAAGATTTTTACAGGGATGATGCATCATGAAAATATCTCCAGACGTGTTTTTCATTTTTTCAAAATTCACTTTTATTCGCGATTTTGGGGGATTTTTGTATTTTTAAAAAGGCATTTTGTCCAGCAGTTTTCTCGAGAACAGCTAAAGATATGAAAGCGAAACTCACTGAGGTGATAGAACATTGAACTCCGTTATGGGCAACGACCTTTATTTTTCGTCGTCGGCACTTCCGGTCGCAAACGGAAGTGAATTCAAAAAGTCCAATTTCTCAACTTTTTTGTTTTTCAATATTTTTCTTTAGGATTTACAGGGTTTATAGAGTGTCTTATGAGAATTCTAAATATGTGTTCAGTATCTTGATGCGTGCAGATATTGAAAAGATATGACCGAACCAAACTTTGTCCCACTGTCGGGGGTTCGAATCCCGCTGTGGGCGTTGCAAAAAAATTTTCTTTGTTTATGTCTTTTTTCAGTTTCTAATGACTTTTATCTCTTTTATAACACGTATGGAATATTCTGCCGATTTTTAAATGCAATTTTTCGAGATATTTTGAGGAATTCCTGTAATTATCATGATGTATATTGAGTGACTGCCGTGAATAAATGTAAACAAAAAAAATACATTCTGAAACCTATTTCATGGGATGGCGCAGCATAGAACTTTAACGAAAAATCGGTCGGAAGACCGCTTGTTGCTCTAGCAACAAGAACGCATCTAGTTATTATTATTATTCTTTTTTTCCTTCTTTGTTCTCCTGTACTTTTTTGTCCGCGAGTGTTCTCAGAAACTGTTCACCCAACTGAGCTAAAACCTTTTTAGGGTTAATAGGTGTGTAGTGTAGGTGTGCGGAACGAAGGTCATTTTGCACGCATACGCATGCACGTGCGGGCACGTGAAATGAGTGAAATGACGGATATACTTTACATAGCCATAACTTTAACATTTTTTGATGAAATACTTTAAAACTCATTAATAAGGATATATTAATAGTGTAGATAATGTGACATTGTCAAATTAGCACGAACTCACGCGCATGCTCTGATTGGCTGAAACAAAAATATCAATATCTTTTCTGTTTTTTGACGAAATGCTATGAAATTTAAAATATAGGCATACTTTAGGATGTACTACAATATGATATATAACAATTGTCATGTAAACACGCGCATGCACGTGCGCTGCAATCTGATTGGCTTAAACTTTAAATGGCTATAACTCCCTTGTTTTTTAACCAAACAGTATGGGATTTAGAACAAAGACAGACATAATGGACTTCCACAAGGAGGTATGGTCGTCATGCACATGCATGCACGTGCGTGCACGTGTGCTTTGCTGTGATTGGCTGAAACAAAAATTGCAATATTTTTTTTTAATTTTTGACGAAATGCTTTAAAATTTTAAACATAGTCATGCATTAGGATGTCCTACAATATGATATATAACAGTTGTCGTGAAAACATGCGCATACACGTGCGCTGCAATCTGATTGGCTTAAACTTCAAATGGCTATAACTTCCTTGTTTTTCAACCAAACAGGATGGGATTTAGAACATAGACAAACATAACAGACTCCTACAAGAAGATATGGTGGTCATGCACGTGCATGCACGTGAAATGAGTAAAATTAATAATACACTAGATTAAAACGTATTTTTTAATACTTTGGGATAAAACTCTGTAATTTCTAGTATATAAATAGTGTAGACAAGATGATATGGTCATTACGCACAAGCATTCAAATGCGCATGCGTGCAATGCATAAATATGAATATACTTAATATACTTAATATACTTCTGGGAAAACATTGTTATAGTCTAAAAGGCATAGAGTTCGTCTTATTTAATGAAGCTTACAGGGAATAAGGCACCAAAAGGGAGTTGGGTAGCGTTTGGGGAACATCTGTAACGGTTCCCGTTACAATTAGCCCTAGTTAACAAGATGTGTTTGTGAGACATTATGGATGGTAACACAATTCTAGAGTGGGATGGAGACTGAAGTGTTAAGGGTAGCAAGGTCACAGTTAATTACCTAGCTAGCTTTTTGAACTAATTGTTGCTATGTTTTATTATGAATGCACTGATTCTATTCAACTGTGTATAAATGGGGAAAACATGGGCATGTATAAATGATTAATAGTTTATGAGTAAAATGTGACATTTTCATTATACAGGGGATATTCTGTACATGTCTATTATTTTATTTAACACATTCAAATCATTTTGATTAATTATCTTGCTTTTTTAGCTCACCTGAGCCGAAGGCTCAAGTGAGCTTTTCTGATCACATTTTGTCCGGCGTCCGTCTGTCTGTCTGTCTGTCCATCTGTCTGTCTGTCTGTCTGTCTGTCTGTAAACTTTTCACATTTTCGACTTCTTCTCAAGAACCGCTGGGCCAATTTCAACCAAACTTGCCACAAAGTATCCTTGGGTAAAGGGGATTCAAGTTTGTTCAAATGAAGGGCCACGCCCTCATTCAAGGGGAGATAATTGGGAATTAACGAAAATTTGGTGGCATGTTTTAAAAATCTTCTTCTCAAGAACCACTGTGCCAGGAAAGATGAAACTTATGGGGAAACATCTTCAGGTAGTGTAGATTCAAGTTTGTTCAAATCATGACCCCCAGGGTTAGGGCGGGACCAAAATGGCCGACCAAAGTTTTACATAGAAATATATAGGAAAATTCTTTAAAAAATATTCTCCTCAAGAATAGCAAAGCCATAATTGATCATATTTATATGGAAGCATCCTCAGGTAGGGTAGATTCAAGTTTGTTCAAATCATGACCCCCAGGGGTAGGACTGGGCCAAAATGGCCGACCAAAGTTTTGCATAGAAATATATAGGAAAATTCTTTAAAAAATATTCTCCTCAAGAATAGCAAAGCCATAATTGATCATATTTATATGGAAGCATCCTCAGGTAGGGTAGATTCAAGTTTGTTCAAATCATGACCCAAAGGGGTTGGGCGGGGCCAAAATGGCCGACCAAAGTTTTACATAGAAATATATAGGAAAATTCTTTAAAAAATCTTCTTCTCAAGAATAGCAAAGCCATAATTGATCATATTTATATAGAAGCATCCTCAGGTAGGGTAAATTTAAATTTGTTCAAATCATGACCCCCAGGGGTAGGGTGGGGCAAAAATGGCCAACTCAAAGTTTTACATAGAAATATATAGGAAAATTCTTTAAAAATCTTCTTCTCAAGAATAGCAAAGCCATAATTGATCATATTTATATGGAAGCATCCTCAGGTAGTGTAGATTTAGATTTGTTCAAATCATGACCCCCAGGGGTAGGGTGGGGCAAAAATGGCCAACCCAAAGTTTTACACAGAAATGTATAGGAAAATTCTTTAAACATCTTCTCTTCAAGAATAAGAAAGCCATAGTTGATCATATTCATATGGAAGCATCCTCAGGTAGTGTAGATTCAAGTTTGTTCATATCATGACCCCAAGGGGTCGGGCGGGGCCAAAATGGCCGACCCAAAGTTTTACATAGAAATATATAGGAAAATTCTTTAAAAATCTTCTCCTTAAGAACAACAAAGCCATAATTGATCATATTTATATGGAACCATCCTCAGGTAGTGTAGATTCAAGTTGGTTCAAATCATGACCCCCAGGGGTTGGGTGGGGCCAAAATTGCCGACCAAAGTTTTACATAGAAATGTATAGGAAAATTCTTTAAAAATCAGCAAAGCCATGATTGGTCATGGGACTACTTTTGGATTTAAGCTTTTCAAGTATAAACCAATTTTGCTTTTTCCTAGCCACAGTGCTCAGGTGAGCAATGTGGCCCATGGGCCTCTTGTTTTTACCTGTCTGATGAAAGCAACAAAGGTTGAAGAGCTAATTAGTTGAAATACAGGTACCGGTATACGGGTGTCAAAACTCTCTGTTGATGACCAGACTGCATTCCGCATTGTAGATTTGCCATTCATATCTTTAACAGGGGGGACTACTCCTGAAATCAGAGAAACTGTTGTTAAAAATGGAGTTACTCTTTATAGGTCTCACACAAGGATTAATATCGCTATTTGTTACTATGTAGCTTTAATTAAGTTCATTGATGAACTACTGGTAGATTCTGATTAGCAAAAATCATAAAAAAGAAAATGAAGATAATATTCAAAGATAAAATTTGAGATCAAACAAGAGATGTTTGTAATAGTGTAGATCACGAAATTTTCGCGTAATCTTATTTTCGCGAGATAGCTACTGAATTTTGATTAGCGAGACAAAATTTCACGAATTGTGGTCATTGCTTTATATAACCTTAAGGAATACTATTATACGCAAGAATTAAATTTTTGCGAGCACTCTGTCTCGCATAATTACACGAAAATAAAGTACACGCGAATAAAAAGTGATTTACAGTACACTTATGCCCCCCTCCCCCCAAATTGGAATTTTTCTAAGTCCAAAAGGGCATAACTCTGTCTAAGATGGTGCGATCCTATCCCAAACATTTCTTGACCTAGATATTCAGCTGAAAAATCTGTATACTAAATTTCATTTCAATATGTGCAACCTCTGCAAAGAAAATGAATGGAAACTACAATTAAGTGGAATTTCTAAGTCCAAGGGGCATAACTCTAACAACAAGATGTGTTTGTAAAACACTGATGCCCCCGTATGGCAACATAGCAAAGATTAAGCTTTTCTTAAATGCAAATTTAATTAATTGGTACCAAAAGTAGGGTATTCTCACTGGAAAACAATTGTGAAATTTGAAAGTAAGCTAATGTTTTAAGTTTTTTAATAAGTACAAAAATCTCCAAGGTCAAAAGGTCAATGTAATAAGTATCAAATGAAAGGTCTTGCCACATAAAATACTCATGCAGAGCATGAAAGCCCTAGCCCTAACCGTTCAGAAGTAATGGTCAATGTTCAATTTCTTAAAAAGTAGGTCAAACTCCAAGGTCAAGGTCAAAGGGTCAAAGTTATTGTTATCAAATGAAAGGTCTTGTCATAAAGATCAAATATGTAAAGTATGAAAGCACTAGCCCTAACTCTTTGAAAGTTATGGTCAAGGTTTGCTTTTTTAAAGTAGGTCAATCTCAAAGGTCAAGGTCAAAGGGTCAAAGTTCTTGGTATCCAATGAAGGGTCTTTTCACAAGGATTACATATATGAAGTATAAAAGCCCTATCCCTTACCATTCAAAAGTTATGGCCAAGGTTAAAGTTTTTTCACAAATACGGAAATCTGCAAGGTCAAGGTCAAAGGGTCAAGGTTGTTGGTATCCAGTGAAAGGTCTTTTAACAAACATTACATATGTGAAGTATAAATATCCTGGTGACTATTGTTTTCAAAAGATATGGCCAAAGTAAAATTTTAAAATTTTTATTTTAAAGTGGGTCAAACTCCAAGGTCAAGGTCAAAAGGTCTAATTTGGTGGTACCCAAAGAAAGGTCTTGTCACAAGGAATACACATATGAAATATGAAAGTCATAGCTCCACTAAATCAAAAGTTATGGGCAATGTTAAAGTTTTTGCGGACAAACAGACAAACAGAGAGACAGAAAG